>NW_008584723.1:5284-13870 GCF_000691845.1 Merops nubicus | reverse complement strand
AAAAAAAAAATTAAAAAAAATTTAAATCAATCCCTATTTTCTTTTGCTCCAGTAAGGACACTTCAGTTTAAGCCTCAAGTTTGCAAAGCATTCTGATAAATTATCACGTTCCCCCAGTTAAAGCTCCATATTTCTATTTTCTCTTAACACCTTGCACTGAGGCAGCTTTAAGGATAATGCCTGTGTTAGGAGTGTGAATGGGTGACCCTCCAGTACACACTGACCCAAAGATAAACTTTGACCTGATGTTTGCTAATAACACTTCTTCTTAAGATGCCTTGTTTCTTTTATGAACTACTGCTTGACTCTAGGATCTAGAAGCTGACATGCATTAATATACATCTCTGGTTGCCCTTTGACTTGGCCATCAAGACCCTTTGACCCCAGACTTGATTCTTAAACCCTGTCAATTGTTTGCAAGTGGAAAAAACTTATTTTCTAGTAATAATTAATTTTGGTCATGTTTTATTAAGCATTTCTCCTCTCTTTTTATCTTGTTCCTATTTGAATTTGGGTATAATGGATGTTTATTTCATTTAGTGGTTTTCCAGATTACAAAAAAAAAAGGAAAAAAAAACACACAAAAAAACCAAACCCCTAAAGATACTCCTTTAGAGTTTAATCCTTTGTTTTCAAGCTTTGTAAAACTCCCAGTAATACTCAAATGCCTTGACATTTCAAAAAAGCACCCCATGAACAATAATATATTCTAAAAAGCCTCCTTTTGTGCACTGCTTTCCAGATTTTTCCATGTATTTCTGCAGCTCCACAACTTTTTCAGATAACTTTACAGCAAGCTTCAGATGCGATCCTGCAGCCATAAAAGCCAATGGCAAAACTTCCACCAGTTCCCATGTCAGCAGGATCTGACCCCTTGGCTGGTTTTTAGCCAAGGCGGGTCATTTTTAGACTAACTTCTTGAAAGATGAAATTCTCTGCCTACACAAAACCAGAATATATTTTTATATTTATATATATTTATGTATACATCCATTCCCACACTCTGTACCCTCTCTTTTCACAGCCATACACAGACACTGTGCACCAAAGGAGATGGTGAGGAGCCTTTTGCCAGCCCATCCCCACCGGCCGCGGCACGCTGTCGCTTCCTGGTACATTCTGAGATGGAAATTTCTAATTCCTGGGCTCATGTTACATTATGGCAGGAATTGCTGCACTTCTGCCTGTTTTACATCAGGGCTGAGAGATTGCACAAAGAGAACGAACGCTTTCCAGTGCTTAGATGATGTATCAAGTGTACGTCGCACACATAGCATTATAGCAATCAGCGTCTGGTAAGGAACACCATCAAATAAAAGGCCTCCAGTCTCAAGAAAGAGCACTGGGACATGGCAAATGAGGGGTTTTAGCAAAATGAAGCAACTAGCCTTTATTTTTGTTCATAAAACACAACTCAGCCTCAGCAATTATAATGTTATAATCTTAGAGCTGCTCTGTTCTCTTGCTAGGCAAAAATATTTCCCAAAAGCTGCACGAAAATGCAGTTGAAAATTCAGTTTTGTATTTAAAATAATTCCACGTACCACCAATGAACACTCCATGAAGAAATCAAAGGGCAGGGACACATCAGGCAATCACACTAAGGACAGGCTGGGGCCAGGTCAGCAGAAGACCTGTTCAGCTTCCACAGGCAAATGAGACTCCAATTTGGGGGCTGGAACAGCCAGATTAGACATTTTGTGCTTCAAAAGAGGTATGGACAAGGCAGCTCACAACAGCTAAGGCTCTACAGTCCTTCTAGAAATCCTCTCTAATTACAGCTGATGCAATGATACTTCATCAGTCTTGATGTATTTGATAAAAACCATATCAATTCCTTATAAAGACTTATCCTCATCAGGCTTTAATATTATTTAAGTTCTCCCGTAATGGGAGAACCTCTTAAAACCAAGGAAAATCAACTGATGAATTTAATGTCAAGAAGCTATAGATGAAACCCTGTGGACACTAGGAAGGACTTGTACAAAAGAACAAGGTCATTGGTTCTGTGCAGCTAGTCCAGCTGGAATTCTTAGACAGTGAAGTGTTCATATAGTGCCATTTTTTCTGTTAATATGTAGCTTTGGGAAAAGGCTGACATATTCAGGAATTCCTCTTCTGGTCTTCTCCTCTAGAGGAAAAAAAAAAAATACAGTGGCCACTCTCAAAGAAAAGTTGATACTTCTGGTATGATGGCAGAATCCTTCATACATACAAGTACAACCACACTGAATACTCTTTTAGATTATTTGTTAGACTGAAGTTCAAAAGAGGGTACAACACAGCCAGAAAAAAATAAAAAGTCCCTCTGGTAAAAATTTAGCATGGAAGACCTCAACAAAAGTGATTTTTGACTGTGCCAATGCTTTTGTTTTCTCAACAACAGAGAAAAAATATATTTCTTCCTTCTATGCCACAGCAAACCATTACCAGCTGTGGATGGAATAATTTTTTAACATGCGTTAAGTCAAATTGTATATTGTCCATTTCATGTGCGTAGAGCATTTTCCTACAAATTCTTTACCGTGTCATACCAATAAATCCATGGTACCACCCAATCTTGTTATACAGCTTAAGGAGTATTAACATGAGTGAGATTCCACCAAATGGGCTCATGCTGGAGACTGAGGTGACCACAGCATCACACTCAACCCAAAGCCGGCAGCAGATTTTGCCCATAAAAAGCAACAGCCACTTTTTCCAACTAAAATCCATTATGCGTTAGAAAAAAAAATGATACAAGCAATTAAGTAATGTTGTAAAAATTCATTTATTGCAAGATGGTTCTCGCCACACTCTTCTGACCCTGTGTCTGTTATTATGCAACTCTCCATATCAGCCGGATCAAGACTACAGCACTTGCCTCACATTGCAAATTCATCATTATCTCCTTGGCCCAATAACGGCGACAATTTAGGGCAACTATAAAGATAAACTCGGGAATCTTTTCTTAAGCCAGGATCTTAAAATATGCCTGTTTATGGGCACATCCATTTGTGCAAGTAAAATCGTGTACTTGTTTTGTATGTGTAAATTCAGGCCAGTGGAAAATTAAGCCCCACGGGGATAATTTAACCAACAATACAAAGAAAATTGTGAGGCAAATCTGAAACTTTGTCCTTAATTTACCCTGTTAGGGCAAAATAAGGCAGGAATCTCATACCATGTGTGCTACAACGCTTAGGTACAACAGCACATGTCAAGTAAGGAGAGTTGTAGCCTCAGCTCTTAATCTCATTGTATATTGTGGTTTAAAGTCTGACCCTTAACATCATATGTGGTTTAAAACTATATTGGAGGAAAGAGAGTGAAAACGACTCCTCTAGGTTTGTCAATGTGTTTGTCTTTAAGGTTTGTTCCAGAGGAAACCATGCATGCCTTAGCTTGCTCCATATGCAAACCCTTATGTGATTTTTAAACATGCTAATGCTCACATTCTGCATCTCAGGTTAATCACGAAGGGTTTTTGTTGGTTTTCTACTAGCAGCTTGCCTACAATCCACCAACCCACCACTCTTTATGTATACACATTGAATAATTATGAAGCAGTGAGTATTTATCACCTTTTCTGAGCAGTAAGCAGAAAGAAATACAATACTATTACTTCCAGCTACTGGCTTTCCCAAGATAATTAGATAACACAGTGGACTGAAGCCTTGGTTAGTCCAATGCTGTTCAAGTTAAGTGATTGACATGCCTCTGTCTGGCTGCTCTATTAACTGTTTCATTTTGTTGCTATTTGCAGTTTGCTTGGCTAATACTTCGAACAAATACAGACTGTTTCTTTAGCCCCTTTTTTCTCTTTGACCTTCTCCTGCCCATTTTCTTTGAGTCACTTCAAACTGCCTTGAAAAGGCCTGTTGAATACGCACAGTCCATCAGAGTCCCAGGTTCATCCCATTCCTTGCCCTGAATGCTTTACTTCAAAGATGGGCCGCATTCTTTAATTGCCCTTTGAATTAATATCAAAGGGTCACAATGCGAGTGCCAAAAGAGAAAGAGGCTTTAATGAAGCAAAGAGCTGCCATTCATTTGCAGATAAGCACGTTTTTATGCCTGACTGGTCACCATGGCTAAATGCTTCATGAAGAGGAGGCCGGGCAAGGCGAGGAGGCTGCTGCTTAAGTGGTGATTAGTTCAAACAAACAAGAGTAAACAAATAAAAAACAACACAGCCCAGCAACCAAAAAAATAACTTCATACGGCTGAACGTGTTAAAAAACAACCAACATCCCACTGTGCTCCTAAGGCCATTAACCCTTGGAAAGTGCTGAGGTTCAGCTTTGCCGCAGGCCCCTGGTTTCCCTTCACTTCCACAAAAAACATTCAGGGGGGTTAAACTTTCACTCTCAGAGCAAAGGCACAAACTGTTTTAATACAGTTGTTTCTAGAGGTATTAAAAAAAAATAAATCTGACTTTACAGTAAGGAATAAAGAAAAGGAATCAGCAAGTTAACTTTATTTTTTCCAAGACAGGGCACATTCAGCTTGCATTTTAGTGCCTGTGGAATAACACACACTATACTTAAATTATTTAATTGATTTACATTTTTCTAATGCATTCAGCACTGTGTTAAAATGTGTGAGTGTTCAGCTTTCTTAATTACCTAAAGGTTTCCGATATTTTGTTTTAAATTTCAATACTAGGGGATTTTGTTTGGTTGACTGGCTGGTTGTGTTTATTTGAAATCTGTGAAGCTGCACTAAGAAAACTCACTCAGCTTCTTAATCCCACATATGGAGTCGTCTATTTTCTCTTGAAAATGCCAAGAATATAAAATTAAAATTAGAAGCTTTCACATATATTGTAATGCAATTACAGCCACAATGCAAGTATACAGAAACAAGAAGTTCACAGGTGTCCTCTTTATAAATTCTGACTTATTATTTACAGACTCAGGCTTCTCTTTGCACAGAAATAATAACTTACTTAACAAATACAAGGTTGTTTTATTGCAGTAGAGTTATCCCTCCATGAAAGAGGATTAGCCATACTCATAACAGTGTAGAAGTGCCTTATAAGCACATTCACATCAGGAATTGTGCTGGTATCTCCCATAAATAAGAAGGTTGTAGGGGTACAAACAGTCCAGAGGAGCACAGACCACATTTTTAGCCCCACTTCTTCAAAAAAGGACTTCTCATTAATATTCCACACACTTAAGCCTAACCCTGTGTGCAACCTGTCAGAAGACTTTCCCTTACTAACGCTTCCTGTGATTTAATTTTTTTTTACCCCTCCACCACTGCCCTGCTCCTGCCTTGCTCAGCCAGAGTGCTCATTCCCCCAGTCCTCTGAATCTTTATTACTCACCAGAACGTGAAGAACTCTGACCTTAAATATCCATCTGGAAACTCGGTCCTGACAAACACTGGAAAAGCATCTCACATTTGTGAAGTGGAGGAAAGAAGCACAGTAATGAGAAAGAGGCAACAGAAGAGCAGAAAGGTGTCAATGGCAGAAGAGGGACAGAACTAGATTGGAAGATATGGTGCCAACATCAGCATAGATGAATTGCTTCTTTTTCAGAATATAAAGCCATATGTTGAGCAGCCTGCTAGGAAACTGCTTAATTGTACTGCCTTAAATTACTGGTACTACTGAACTTGAATTGGGATGGGGTTTTGAGCTAGCCTGATTTGCAATCCTACTTCAACACTAGCCAAGACCCTAGAAATTCTGAGATTTAGTTCTAGTAAATATCAAACACCACCAAGATCATACCATTATTAACACCTGATGCTCTTCTGGTTTGGAAGTGTTATGTTTTCTAATAGGTTTAAAAAAAAAAAAAAACTAATTTGTTTTCCCTGTATTTTCCATATTTCAGATGATTACTTTCACCCTTCTCCAAGCATTCACAGACCTTAGGCTAGATTACACTATTAGCTGGCAATGAAAGACACGCCGCCCCATTTGAATTCCTCTTCTGGAACCCACAGCACCAGCCTCAGCAGAGTATCAGAATTGAAACTGCATCACACTACATTTAGAAATCATTACTTATATGCCACCTCTACTCATGTAACATGAATATTTTCCATGTGTACTCAAGAGCAAGGCTGTAGGGACAGCGAGTCAAGCTGCAGATTGATTCATGGCACAAGCTCAGGGCTTAAGATGGCAAAGCCATTCCCTGAGGACTTGGCTCCAAGGTGGAGGAACAGGCTGCTCAGTTGGCTCACACCACTGAAGCAGCCTTCTCCATGCCACGACCTCACAGAAACCCAGTGGACAAGTCAAGCCAGGTGCCACCAGGTTTGATAACTTCACAAGAAAAAGGTGATGCTTGGATAGAGACATCAGTGTCCCAAAGAAACCATAGCCCCAACTTCACCTCCAGGAGGGATCTCATGGCTATCCACAGGCATGACAGACATACAGAACCATTCATAGAATCATAGAATTGTTTTGGAGCTGAGACCAAACATTTGGACCCACACCAGGTCAAACATCTACCCGCACGCTAATTACCATATTTATTGAATTACTGGCCACAGACTACCCTCTCCTGATTAGCAGTACAGTGGTGTTTGCAGGTTACATAGATCTTCTTTGATACAAATTGCTCTTATTCATTAGCACATGGTCTCAAAATACAGTAAAGTCTCAATTATCATCCTGACCACACTGTATAAATTGCACATGAAAAGCTATGTCTGGAGTTGCAGTACAGGTTTCCAACATGGACAATTAGACTTCCTATTTGGAACAGGCTAAGAATCAACCTAATAAAATAAAACAGATAACTTAGATGCTTCCCATCTTCCAAATCCAAGCAACATTGCTTTACATACATTAAAAAACCCAAAGCATTAAACAGGAAAAGTTTGATTTCCTTATTAAATTAACTGATTTTGTCTGATCTGTCACTCCAGCTTCTAGCAGTACATAAAATGTATTTAGTGTTACAGCAATAACTGTTCTAGAATAGCCAAATTGATGGGAAAACCAGAAAAATATTACTCAGGCCATCTTACTCTGTCGCTACCATAAAATAGTTAAATCGCTATATTTTGCGAACCATAGGAACTCTTTATTATTGCAATTATCATTATTGAATTATCGAGAACCACCATAAAATCTAAACCATAAGCAAATGGTTTTCTTAATGTTTTATATTACACAAATTCTTTGTTGATATAAAGCAACCAGCACAATTCATACAGAGGAGCCTCTTCACACCCAATGAGGGCAAGGACATGACCATCACTACTCCTTTATCATTAGTTTGCTGTCCACCAAATGCTCCAGGACAATTTTTTCCTGAAAGTTTTCTGACAAACAACACAAGACCATTTTGTGGTAGCTGGATTCAACTGTTCTCTACTTTTTGTCATCTTTTCAATATTATTTCTAGTTTTAGTCATCTATTATCCAGGACATCAAATCCATGAGAGCACCATCCATGGAGTTTATGCAGAGTCTACTGCAGGTGAGAACATCCTTACTCATTTCTCACCCAACCTCTACCTGCAGCTGGGACGTTTTATCAAAAATCTTTAAGTCTTCTTTAAGACCCTAGGAAGTTTCTGGGACAAAAGTTCAATGAAATTGAGTTGCATTGAACAGACAAATCAGCATCTGACTTGAAAAAAAAACATTCTTAACAGAACATAGAAATTGAAAAGCAAATCAGATCTTAGAAAACAACTCAAGGTCAAGGCTGAATTTCTATTAGAATTGAAATCTAGGGGAAAGCACCTAGGTAAATTTAACTGTGCTGTCAGCATTCACACTCCTCTGTTGCAGGACAGCCACTCCCCCAAGGCCTCTACCTCTGACCAGAGTCTTGGGAAGTGCCAAATACAGAAAACAAATGGCTGAAGTCTTTTAATACTTTACAAAGTCAAGTCTTCCTATTTAATTTCCAGCCATTCAAAAATTGTCAAGAAGAGAATTTCTGTGTTTAAAAAAAATTCTTTTATCTTCCCCTTCCCCCCAAGTTTCATATTAACAAAACCATTTGAGAGGTTTTGGTCTGGAAATGTTCAGTGACAAACTTATAAAAAACCAAACACTTCAGACAGGGACAGAATAAGGACAGAATAAGGGCTTGTAGTTTTCACATGTACAATAAAACCATCTCCGAGGAAAATTAGAAGCCATACAAAAGACTGAAAATATGACCGTATGTTAATTCTTCAATCTTAAAAGACCATTGCTGTGACCCCAAAGCACACACTATGATGTAATCTACCCTAAGAGCTCAGCCCAGAGGGCCCAATTCTACTCCCAATAAGCCTGCAAGAAGCTCCGGTTGACTTCAAGAAAATCAGGCTGCTCCATGAGCAGCTCCCAGCTGAGGACAGCACAGGTTTGTTGACCACTGATCAAATGAAACATCACCATCATTTCAAGAGTTGGAGGGACTCACCCGAAATGTTCTACACTTACTATAACAGAAACCCTCAAAGCACAAGCATTTTACATGAGCCCTACTTCTATTTTCCCCTCCGCTTAGTCCCCAGTAGTTCCCAATACCTTGAGGCCACTTTTTCTCCTCCACCATAAAGAGCGAGCAGCGATCACTGTGCAAGCCAACAGGATTTAGAGAGGAAAATAAACAGGATCCAAAGAAAATT
>NW_008584723.1:0-3882 GCF_000691845.1 Merops nubicus | reverse complement strand
CCTGAACAGCTCCTATGATTTTCAATTAACAGAAAGTCTGCAAAACAAACTGAAAAAAAGATATTGCATAAATCAATTCTTTTTAAGCTAAGCGACAGACCAAATAACTCATTACTAACACTCCACAGGAGAGAAAAATATGTTGTGCTAGTAAAAATGAGTACTTTTACTGTTTGCTGTTACAGCTGCTTCTTTTACTCTTAGGGACTGACCCAGGCAGTGAAGACAGAGATAATACTCAAAGTCCTTCCTACTAATACTCCAAGTCCTTCCTACAGGCTTTGGGGCTCATTATTACTGTCTGCTACTTATGCACGAAACACTGCAGGAAACAACTACCCCAAAACCAGCTTTTTCACTTCAGCCTACAAGAAGCTGCCAACTTTTCCACATCCCATAGAGCAACACTGATCTGGGTAAATTAGTCCAAAAAATGAAGAAAAAAAAAAAAAAGCAAAAAAATATTGTTTCTGACATTTCTCCACACTCAAAAAGTGTCCATTAGAGGGATGGAGTGAGAAACTCTGGTCCCCAGAGAAGTTGAAATATCAACATTTCTTTTCCTTCTGGTTAAGAACAGAAATCTGAATATACCTCAAGAACCAAAAACTGTTGAGGAAAATGCATTTTAAATACATTCAGTTTGTCTCAAAAGCAACAACAACAACATATCAGGCCTTCATTTTCTAAGGTCAAATTTTAAAAATCAGTAACTAAATTTTAAGAGTAATAAAAAAAATATTTAGTTCTGTGAAACATTGAAATGAGTGATTTTATGTAGCCTGATTTCTTCTGTCCTTTTGGGTTTTGGTGTTTTGTTTATTTTCAGTTTGGTTTTGTTTTTTTTTTTTTTAAGAACAAAATGTTGCCATAATTTGACGGAGTTTCATGCTCAGTGGACTTGTATCTTCCCAGCAGAAAAGAGGTCTGAGATCTCTCGATCAGAACAACCTCCAAATACTGTTTAGGATGACAATAGCCCAAAGTATTTCAGAGGACATTGTTAACAGTGCTGACATTGAAGGGTGCCAGAAGAGTGTCTTAGAGGATATAATGAGTTTCCCAAATTATTCCTAGAATTGTGGTTTGTTGAAACTTGGGGTTTGAGGTGAGTTTTCTGTTGGTTTGGGGCTTTTTTCGGTGGCTTTGTGTTTGGTTTTTTTTTTTCTTTTGATGTTTTGGGTTTTTTAATTTGGAACCTTTAATCAGTGCTGCCAGCAAGATCTCTGAGCAATAAAAGAAACTTTCCTTAATATGCAGAAAATCCCTCGTTTGAATCCTTTTACTAATTAAAGCAGGTACAGCTTTGCTTTAGCTACAAATGCATCTATTGTAACAAGTATCTGATTTTCTTCTGGCTGCACAAGCAGAGTGCCTGGTCAGACTCAGCTCTGCCCCAACAGCTCCACAGTTCATGTAGCTTTACACACATGCCCAACAGGTGGAAGTTGGAAAGTATTGTTCCTCAAGAGCTGTCAGAATTCTCAACCACACATTCAGGGGACTAATATCAGATAAACCCATACATCAGACTAAAGAGTGCTTTACCACCTTTTTTCAGAAGTTGCATTACAAGTGATTAGAAATCTTTCAGATTTACCCAAAGCCATGGCATTATTTATTCCATAACTTATTTTATATAATTAAAGCTCCTCCATAAACATCAACTAATATCCCCAAAGGAAAATTAAGGGGAAAAAAAAATACTAAACATAACAGGAATAATCCTGCTATACCTGGCAGTCCAACCTACATGCCCTCACTAAGGAAAAAGTTCTCAGTTGTTCAAATTGTCCAGAATTATCCTCAAAGCCAGATTCCGGTCTGTGGCACTGCTGGAAATCAAAGGACTTTGACAAAGGAACCCCTCTGATTTGACACCAACAGACACTAAACTTGGTGCCACATCCAGAATCTGATCTTAACAAATATTCTGTATTATTGCACTAATTCCTGCCACTTTATTGGAGCATCTACATGGAAGTACAAATTTGTGATGCCTCGGTTCATTATTTCTGCTTTCACAAGAGTAATTAGATTAAGTCAGTGTCTAGAATTATACTGGTTTCCTCTTTGTAACCTATCAAAAGATACAAAAGGAGATTAAAAATTGTTTTCTTACTAAAATTGGAATCCGTGATGTACAGCAATGACAGAAAGACACAGGAAAAAGGAGATGCTGGTGACTGAATCCAAGTGGACTGAACCTGCTGCTGAGCTCTTTACACAGCTCTCCACTTCATGCAATCAAGGACAGAAACAAGTGCCCAAATACAGCCTGAATAGTTGTGTAACAAACTTGTCAGACATATTTACAGGGTTTTATTCTATTCTGAGAGCTGTAAAGACTCATTCTGCTAGTGCCTGTGGCAATTAATCTGAGAGTGATGAACATCCGATGAAAAATGGCAGCAAAATAAGAAACCTTCCTGGTCCTCAGCTTCCCCCCATCTCAGTCTCTGGCAAATTGGCAGTGGCTTAAATTAGGAGAAGGAATAGGGTAAAAGTAATACTTTGTATTTATCTAGTACTTTTCCACTAGGGAAGTCAAAGGACATTTTATTTGTTATTTTATAAAAATAAGTACGCACTTTGGAGATGAGAATACAGAGACTTGATTGTGGTCAAAAATCTAAAATTCAAATTGCACAAGGCCAAAATATTCCATGCAAATAAGAATCAAATTCTCCGGTTTACCAAATATGTTTTAAGCTCAGCAGAGCTGATGCAGAACAAGGACTATTATCCAGTTCTGACAGTCTAATGCTGTCAGCCCACAGCAGAACCAGAATCCAAAATGCTCCTCTTGAACAAAAACACCCGTTTGGTAAGTGAAATTATCTCAGCCAGGAAGCTGAACTCACCTGAAATCACCAATGCAGTGGTCACCCATCTTTTTTCCACCTACAGAAAATTTTCTTAGAAGTTTGAAGTTTTCTTCAGTAGAACTCTGGTATAGCAAATTTAAGCTGATCACAACTAAGCTGGCTTTTCTCAGTAACCTTCCCCTGATGGCTTCACAGCAGTCCATAGACTCTGGATAGACAGATCATGTAATACACTCCTACCAACATCACCACAACTGCTAGTGTTTGGGCAAATCGCTTATTTCAACCTAACCCTCACAGAAGCTCCATGTCCTTCAAAGAGTACATCTGAATCTAAGGATGCCTGAGCAGGTACAACAGGCTTGAGGTCTTCCACCACACCCCAAAGTCTTATTCTTGAAGGCATCAACTCAAAGATGAAGCAGTTACTGAAACACATTGATGCCAGCTTATTTATAATCACCAATTCTTCTTCTCCACCAAATGCTGAGCAAAATGAAGGAGGGCTCTTGGAGAAGGGATTCATGTTATAAGCCTAGGTGATCTGAATAGGAACACAAAGCAAGCACACGAACCACCACCACTGGTCTCCTCTAGCAGCACTCAAGTCCTTGACTGCTTACATTGAACCCATGTCAGGGAGGTTGCATTAGATGATCTCTAGGGTCCCTTCCAACCTAAGCCATTTATGATTCTATGAAACCCTTGAACTATATCGAAACCCTTGGACTACTTTAAACCCTTTGACTACTGATATTAAACCACATCGAGGCTGCTGTCCCACCTTAAAGACAATTTACAGTATATGAATAATAAGTATTGTTTTGAGGGAAAGAACTAAATCATATTTCATAGGAGAACGGTTAGAAAGCAGCTCCCCTTCCACTTGTCATGGTGCCTTCCCAGCAAGGCAGGAATGGAATTTCTGAGACCTCTTTATGGATAAGCAAAAAGAGCTTCACGAGATGAGGTAGTTTAGTAGCATCCAAAGAGGCACATCAACTGGAGACAGAGGTAGTTCAGGCTGGGTTCTGCTGTTTGCACATGATCTATT
>NW_008584722.1:30154-39929 GCF_000691845.1 Merops nubicus | reverse complement strand
GCTTGGAGGACCACTGCCATTTTCACACTCCTTCCCTTCCCCCCTGTGGCCTCGAGGTGCCCCTTCCCTCTGCCCTCCAGACTTCAGGGGATTTGAGGAATTCCCACGCCAGAATTCCCACTCCTAAATCCTTAGTGGGATGGCATGTCAGTTCTCTTTCATAAAGAAAGGGGCTGAGGCTTGGGGACATGGCAGGATTTGTTTCAGAGGAAGAAGAGCAGCTATCAGAAAGGATTACAGCCCACAGTGTATCCATTTTTTTTGGCACAGTTTCTAAAAGTCTATGATTTTCTGCTAACAGCTGCTCACGAGCGGTGTAGCTGTAAATCTGTTTTATCAAGAAACCAGGAGCCTCATCTGCCTCTGTCCAGTAGTTCCTGGTCTGTGGTGGGGAAGCAGAACTGCCAGTGAACAGCCTTCCTTGTGTTTTTGAGCATTCCAATTTGCTTTGACAAGAGGCACTAGATGCTAATCTGGGGATTTCACTCATCCTTTGAAGATCCTGCTCGAGCTTGGAGGTTCCAGTCCCATTAGACTCCTCCTTTGCCTTGAAGTACCTTGATTCAAAACGAGTCATTCCAAATAGTGCCCAAAGTATCAAAAGACCTGATCAGAGGGGGACCTGCCAAATCTATTGCCAGTTATGTGGCAGAGGAGACCAACCCCCACCTCACCCCAGGCTCCTGTCAGGGAGCTGCAGAGAGCCCAGTCCCATGAAGCTTTCCTGTGAACGTGCTGAGTGCTGGAGCACCATTCCTGTGACCACACACAAACTCACCTTTGGAATGTTATGATCTCAAGCACACCAACAAGTAGGGTTAGAGAAGAATATACTTGCACTGATAGCTTATCACTGGACGTTGACCTCCTACGTGTGGTGGCTCAGGAGAAGTTTATAATTGCCTGTGCTCCATTACAAACAGCAGAGCCATTGCAGTAAGGCCCATCTAGTGACCCAGGAAAAGTTCATGTGAGGCAGTTCTCCCCAGTCACACACACCCTTCCAGGCACCTCTGCTGGAATGGGTTGTGCCTACTGGCTACCTTGGCCAACTTGTGCTCCATTACCACAGCAGAGCCATTGCAGCAAGGCCCATCTAGTGACCCAGGAAAAGTTCACGTGAGGCAGTTCTCCTCAGCCACACACACCTCCAGGCACCTCTGCTGGGATGGATTGTGCCTACTGGCTATCTTGGCCAACTTCAGAAATGACAGGAGACAAGAAACCTTATTTGTCTTCTTGCAAAGAGCTCGTGGTGGTCCTGGGCCAAACGTGAGGTCCTGTTCTTCCACAGAAGTACAGGAGAAGAGGATGCTCCCTCAGCACCTGGAAATAGCAAAGAGGGAGCTTTGTTCCTTGTGGCTCTGCATGTAGAAGAGTAGAAACCCATGGCTGGAGAGCAGGGCTTCCTCCTCCTCACATTGCTGTTACCAAAGATCTCTGGGGCATGGGAGTGACCTCTGCCTCCAATAGATGGGCTTAGGTTGCTTTGAGGCCTGGGGAAAGCCACTTTGCTTGTGCTGATTTTATTTGGACTGGCCTGTCCCTGGGAAGGTCTGCAGCTCCCAGCAGCAGTGGAGCTTTGCAGCAGCTCTAGGAGCACAGCCCTTGCATATTGCTGCCTGTTTATCACACCCTGCTCTTGGCCAGCGACCCTTTTTTCTTCTGCCTCTTGGTCTAGACATTACAGTAGTGGAAACTGCCTTCATTTTAAAGAGTTCAGTTTTCCACAGCAGATTTGGCTGTAGCTTGTGTTGGACAAGGGCTGCTGAAGCTATAGTTTGCAGTCCTAGAAATACAAGTGAATAGCATGACAAAAATGATCTGGGTTTTGGTTTTTTTTTTTCCTCTATAGGGGTGGGGCCCTTTCTGTCCTTTCTATTTTGGGGCTTGTTTTAAAAATGCTTCATTCACAGAGTGGATTAGCCTGGCTGGGAAAGGAAGAGGAATAAGGATGGATTTACTCTGCAGAAATGCAGACAGCACATCAGGAGCCCTTCAGCAGGCTCTGTTCACAGGAAGGCTGAAAATTTTAGCAATACTGCCAGTCATTTGGTGACAACAAGTTGCAGAAAACCCCAAAGGATCCTAGGAGCAGATCTCAATTCCTTCAGGGAATGTCCTGCTTAGCCAAGGGCAGGGGGAGGAAAATACAGACAGGGAAAAGTCAGTGCTTCTCTTTCAAAGGAATGTTTTGATCCAAAGGGTTAAGTGCAGGACAACTGGAAGCACACCCTGGCTGTTTAAGGTAGAGCTTGCAGCAGGTGGGTCATGAATGCCCTCATCCTGTGGACTTTACATCCAATTAAAATGCTTGAAGTAATAAAACAATTTTTACTGTTAGAGCAGGGCCTGGTTTACAAGCAGATACCATCTCTTTTTGCCCCCCCTCCCTGCTTACACTCCTTTATCTTCTTCCCAGCCCAGAACCTGCACAAACCAATCTCTCATGCCATCAAAAACACACTTCAAATTGTATCTCAACCTGAGACGAAGCACAGAACTGGTTAAAACACACCCCTACACTCCCCTGAGTCACAGGCAGCTCCCCCACCAGCCTGCCCATGGCTGGCAGAAGCCTGGAAATAATGAAAATGGGAAAACCAGCTTGTTTTCCCTCAGTAAGCTGGGCTCCCAGGGCATCCCAGATGGTGACACTCCAGTGACAGAGAAGAGTGGCTTTTCCTTCTACGGAGAGTTTTTGGAGAGACTTGAGGGAAGAAGAACATGTCCTAGTTCAGCTCAGCTCTAGATTAAAAAAAAAAAGGCAAAATGATATAAAAAAAGCCCCACTATCCAAAGCTGAAGACATTGGGACAGGAGTAATCTGGTGACAATACAGAGGTCCTGTGTCTGCAGAGCTCTGGTTTCCTGACCATCAAGTGGGGATTGTTTCCCCAGAGCTGCATAGAGGAGGGTTAAATTTAGGAGGAGGTGGTTTGTTGGCTTTTATTTTTTTTAAGGAAACTTTGTCTGGGAGAAGGGTGCTCACCAATGCCAGAAAATGGAAAACTGAGAACTCAAAATACACTTTTTTTTCTTTCCATCTTTTATTTTTTTCCCCCCTTCAGCTCTGCTTCTTCAATTCTTCAGCATTTAACATCCGATCTCCTTTCATTAAGTTTTTAATTGCTTGCCTGAGGGGAGGAGGTTAAGTTTTCCATCTGCTTTTTGATTTTGATGGGCTGGGGTTTAATCACAGTGAGATCATATTTACTCTAAGGCTATTGTTTGCAGGCTTTATTTTTCCCCCCTCTGCTGACGTCACAGAAGGCACACAGCCCTCAGACAGATCTGAAAAGGCCTTTTAAAGCCATGGGACTAGATCACACCCTTCCTGGGGTGGGGGGGGAAGGAAACTGCTTACCAGGGTAAAACACACAAAAAACTTGGTGAGGTAGGTGTGGTGGAATTTCCCCAGTTATTAATAGGTCTTGAAGGTAAGTCAGGGGATGTGGTTTGTATTCCTGGGAAGAGCAAAGAAAAATGGTGTTTCAGCACTTGTGTGAAACCCCAAAAAACTTGGAGGGCAGGGGAAGAAGAGCAGGATATAACCTGACATCAAATACAGCAGCCAAGCCCAACCCCAAAACTCAAGAGGCTGAAGAATCTCACCCAAACAAACAAAGCCTGGTTTATTGTCCTTCTGCCCAACCCAGAGTTATCATTTTGTTGCTTTTAATAGCTACAGAGCCAGAAAACTCTCTCTGCAACTGGGTTGCCCAGTTTGCAATGCCAGGGGCAGCAATAAGCTGATACCCTGGCACAGAACAATGAAACCTTTTATTCACACAGGCTGAGGCTTCAGTTAGGATCTCTTGCTCTAAACTTCATTTTCCTTTTTTACTCCCCCCCCTCCTAATTGCTTCGTTTGGTTTCACACGTTTGGATTCTCCCCAAGCTGCAGGCTCACTGCTGTGCCTCAGTTTCCCCAAGTACTCTGCCAACTGCCTACAAAAAATGGCTACACAAATATCTCCTATTTGCTTAAAATGGAAAAGCTAGGCTGGAACAAAAAAATGTCACACAGGTCATGTAGATCCAACCTGCACCCAGCAGGGACATCTACACCTTGAGCAGGTTGCTCAGGGACCTGTCCAACCTCCCCTGGGATGATTCCAGGGATGGAGCTCCTACCACCTCTCTGGGCAACCTGGGCCAGGCTCTCATCAGCCTCAGTGTATAAAATTTCATCCTTCTCTCTAGTCTGGATCTCCCCTCTTTTAGTTTAAACCCCAACTCTCTCAGCCTGGCCCCACAGCAGGGGAGTTCCAGTCCTCAGATCATTTTTGTGGCCTCCTCTGGCCCCACTCCAACAGGTTCAGGGAGAGAACATTCCTATTTTTCATCCTTCTCTTGCTGGGTAACTGGTCACGCTACAAAAAACTCATCCAGAGCAACCTCTGAAATTCAGTCCCCTCAGGCCAGAGGGGCTGGGATGGATTGTTGGAACACCAAAATAAGACTCAACCCCCCTGCAGACCCAAGGTTTGCCACACTGGTGATCCAAGGGAGCTGACAATTCCTGAGCTATCTGCTGAGGGCCTTTCAGAGTCCTGCTGCTGGAGCTGTGGTAGCTGCAGCACCTTGGTAGCTTGCAGCCTCCCACACGGTCTGTGGTGGCACTTCCTGCCCCCTCCACGTAGCTTGCAGCCTCAGATAGAATATAAGGACCTGCACACAGCTCGTGCTGGTGAGGCTGAGAGCTGGACAGGCTGGAGAGCTGGCTGGAGAAGAACCTCTCCATGCTTAGCAAGGACAAGTGCAGAGTCTTGCCCCTGGAGAGGAGGAACCCCCTGGATCAGTACAGGTATGGGGCTGACCTGCTGGAAAGCAGCTTTGCTGAGAAGGACCTGGCAGGGCTGGTGGACAACAGGTTAACCATAAGCCAGCAGTGAGCTCTAGGAGCCAAGAAGGACAGTGGTGTCCTGGGGTGCATTAAGAAGAGTCTGGCCAGCAGGTCAAGGTGGGGTTCTGTCCCCCACCTTTACTCTGCCCTCGTGAGGCCACCTCTGGAGTATTGGGTCCAGTTCTGTGCTTCTCAATTCCAGAGAGAGAAGGAACTACTGGAGAGAGTCCAGAGGAGGCTACAGAGATGCTGAGGGACCTGGAGCATCTCTGGGACTAGGAAAAAGCTGAGAGCCCTGGGGCTGTTCAGCCTGGAGAAGACTCAGAGGGGATCTGATCAATGCTGGTCAGTATATAAAGGGTACAGGTCAAGAGGCTGGGGTCAGACTCATGTCAGTGGTGCCCAGAGACAGGACAAGGGGCAATGGGCACAAACTGGAACCCAGGAGGTTCCACCTGACCAGGAGGAGAAACTTCTTTGGTGTGAGGGTGGCAGAGCCTGGAGCAGCTGCCCAGAGAGGCTGTGGAGTCTCCTCTGAATAGATTCCAAACCCATATGGATGTGGGAATCCTGGGCACCCTGCTGTGGGTGACCTGCTGGAGCAGGGGAGTGGGACAAGGTGCTCTCCAGAGCTCCCTTCCCACCCCCCCCATGCTGGGATTAGCCACTACAGGTCTGCACGTGTGTGGGGGCTGTTGCATTTTGTGGCCCCTTCCCCATGTCAGTGCCCACAGGGACGTGCCCAAGAACATGCCAGTGCAGCTTTTACCAGGTCCTGCCTTTGCTGTTCACGTGGCCACCTTCTAGGTTTGAGGAGACCACCACCAGACATCTTCCAAGGGTGAATGTCTCATATTCAGTGACCTGTAGCCTTCATGAAAAGTTGCTTGGAATAGATAGACCTGTAACTAGATAGATAGAATCATCATAGAATGATCTTCTGCTAGTACTGCTTGTGGTCAAACTGTTTCATTACTGGGTTTTCAAATGGATTCTCCAGCCTCAGAGGCAAATCAGAACTGGATAATTAGAAGTGATCCAACCGAAATGCAGCTGCTGGTGTGTGCACACTCGTTTGAGGTGTCTCCCCCCAGCTTCCCTCCCTTTGTTCCTCTCTTCCTTCCATCTCCTAAGCCAGCTAAACATAGAAGAGAAGCTGTTTGGCCTTTGAAGAAGCAGTTTGTCCAATAATAGAAAAGCCCCGAGGTCCCACCCTTTGTCAGTTAAGAGCAGAGGTGATTTCCCTCCTTCTATTTACACACAAACTCTACGCCTGGGAAGCTATATTTAAACCCAAGACAAAGCAGAACAAAAGAACACACCCTACCAGCCAAGCCCAGAGCAGGGATCAGTGTCCACCAGCCTGCCTGCTCTGGAACATCCTCATGTCTCACCTCTGAGGGCAACCACCCAAATTCTTGGGAGTTTCTGGTCGGTGGAACCCTTTTCACTCCTGGCAGGGCTGGCTGAGGAGTCGGGTTGGCAGCCCCATGCCAGGAGCTTGGCACTGGGACCCTTTGGCCCTTCAAGAGCCCGTTGTGTTTGATCTCCTGGCGTGTCCTTTATTGTCCCTGTGTTTGCTGCCATGGCCCTGGGCACCTCACACGCTCTCCTTACCCACGTCACTGCCTGTGTTTACTCAAACAGAAGGAGCAGAACTTTCCACCACTCTTTTTAACCTCTTCTGCCCCTCAGCCTCACCAACAGCCTTTTCAGCTTCCAAACTACAAATCCTGGAATTCTATCAGTCCCTTTTGTTGCAGGAAGCTCAACCAAATCATCTTCCAAATATTTTCATGTGTGTTTATTCAGCCATATTAACCCTTAATGGCATTAAAGCAAAATTCAGGTAGAAGCTTCCAATCACAGGTTCACTTTAACTAGAGGGAGCTTGAAAGCTTTCCATTTGTCTCAACCAGTGTGGAAAGCTGGGACTATGGGCACTGTAATCTGCACTTAATCTAGAGACTGTTTCAGTTTTAGTTCTTTTAGGCAGTTTCACTGAAGTCTTCTTCTCTTCCTGCAGCATCTTCCAGCTGAAATCCCCAGGCACCAGTCAGGAGGGTCAGGCTCCCTTCCACTCTGACCTTCATGTGCCTGGGATAGCACTTCAGTTAACAAGAGACTGAAAAAACTTCCTTTTTTTTTCAGGGATTTTATAGAAAATGCTTTCTACTGCACTCAGGAGTCCAAGGTTAAGAGGAATTTAAGCTTCTGGAGAACAAATGTGGGATTTTTGTTTGTTTTGTTTTCCCTGCACGGAGTGTTAATGCCGTGGGGGCCTGACCCTGGCTTTGACTTCCAGGCATCCCAGTATTGCTAGGAAGGCTTAAGGATCCAAAAGCTGAGCTGAATCTTTCCAGTCAACCCTGAGCTGTAGAGAAGCACTCATGGACTGAAGTAAGAGAGGAGGTTTAGGTTGGATATTGGGGAAAAATGTCTTCCCTGAATGGGTTATCAAGGGTGGTGGCCTCCTCTGGACTCACTCCAATTGGTCACCCTCTTTTTTTCCCCCCCTTCCTCTTTGTAATAGAAATATAAAGGGATTTCTGTGCAACTTCTGTTGTGAAACCAAGCTCCAAGAGAAGTTTCTCCTCAGCCCCTTTTCTCTGTTGCCAATTGGTTTAGGAAAGGGGTTTATTTGGGAGAATATTTTGCCTGCTTCACTCTTCTACCAGGGACCAATGCTGGTGGCATGGCTGTGGGCTATTGAAAAGGCCTTGGGCAGCTGGCTGTGAGACAAGTGGCAACCAATTAGTATAATTCACATCTTTGTGCCTCAGTTAACACTGATGAGGAGAATCTGGAGCTGTTTGCAGCAAAGAAGTTCTTGAAGCAGATCCAGAAAGTATTAATGTGCTGCGTGCCAGGTGGTGAGAAGGTCACTGGGACAGAGATAATGAGCAACTGGAATAAAAAAATCCACGTGGGAATTTTTATCTCTTCTAATTCTACCCCCATTCCAGCTTTGTTCTGAGAATTGCTTTGCTCTAGAAGCTAATCAGGCCTTTTAAATGTCTTTAATCACCAAAGTAGAGAAGAATAAAGCATCTCTCATTGATTTAGCCTGTGTATTTTGTGCCCTCCCCCATAATCTTCCCCCTCCTTTAAACATCCTCTGCAAAAGCCTCCTTTAAATAGGCAGTTGCACGGGCTGAGCTGGTCATGCCTCTGGATTTCTCCTAGAAAGAAACATAAAAAGAGAGAAAAAAACCAACTTGAATATTCAAGCCAGGCAGGAGCTTTTCCTTCCTGAGCCCCCTGGGTTTGACCACACTAAAGGATCTCAGGAAAAGCAGTGTATTCCTCCACCTTTTACCTGACACCTGGGCTTGGCCTTTCTCCTTCCACCCTGTGCCACACTGAAGAGAAGTCTACACCTAAGAGAAGCTGCCCTGAGCAAGGTCAAATGGAAGTCTGCTCCTTGATGAAGCACAGAGGTGATGGGAAAACATCACTGTGTGTCAATGGGGAAAGAAAGAACCCCTTTTTTTCATCCCTTGCTTCTTCTGTGTCCAAGAAGGAGGGTAAATATGGCAGCTAAGACATATTAAATACAAATGAACTGTATTTGACACTATCCCTTTAACAGAGAGCAGATAAATCTCCCAGACAGCTGCATGCCCTATCCTAGGGTGGATTAGCACCATTTCTAGCACCAAACCCTTCAGCTGGAATGCTCCAGCTCCATATCCAGGACTCCCTGTGTTTTTCCAAGTGCTTACAATTAGTTTATAACCATTTCCACTGAAAAGCAGATGGGCATGGAGCAGTTGCTGCCAACACGTTTGGAAATGCCCCCAGAGCCAAGAAGTGAAACGTTCATGGTCTTTGTGAGGGGTCCAAGAACATCCATACAGCCAGCCTGCCTGCTTTCCAGTGGATACCTGAGCTTGGCCAGTTAGTCAGAACTGGAGGTGCCACACAGGCCTGCAGAGGAAGAGGGGAGGGAGCTGGTTCAGCCTGTGGGGGGAGGTGACACTTGCTGGTGACACGTCTGCACCTCACCGACCACGATCTCACAGCGACTCGGGGCTGGTGAAACTTCTCAGCAGCAGCAGTGCTGGGAGCACAGCCCCAGCAGAATGGAGGTCAGGCTGCAAAGCCTGCCAGAAACACCCAGCAGATGTTGAGGAGAAGACCTGCATCAAATTCCATGTAGTAATGTTGCTGCTCCACTTGACACAATCACAGAATGGGTTGGGTTGGAAGGGACCTTTCAAGGTTCTCCTGTCCGGTCCTCCTGTCCAGCCCCCCTGCAGGGAGCAGGGACATCTGCAACTAGAGCAGGTTGCTCAGAGCCCTGGCCAGCCTCACCTGAAATGGTTCTTCTCCAGGCTGAGCAAGCCCAACTCTCTTGAGCAAGCAATAAGTAAGGTTCAAGTGTGTTGACACAGGTCCAAGACACTCCTTGGCTGCCCCGAGGCTCCTCCAGACTTAGCTACAGACACACTCTGGGGTAGTGTTTGTACCTACAGCTTTTCCCGTGGTAAAGGGGACTCCAGCTGGGTTTGCTGGGCACATGATTTTCAAAAATAATGTTCTCTTCATGATCTTTGATGATCTTCATGATCTATCATGATGAGTGGGGGACTCTGAGGAACCTTGTCCTTCAAGGTTTTTCTTCGGTGGTGGTTTTGAGGCGCCTGGAAGCTTTTTACCTGTTAATTTAGTGCTACATTGTGTTGTGGCACCACGGAATGGTGGGGGTTGGAAGGGACCTCAGGAGCTAGTCCAGCCCCCTGCCAAAGCAGGGTCACCCAGGATCCCCACGTCCAGGTGGGTCTTGAAAACCTCCAGAGCAGGAGACCCCACAACCTCTCCGGGCAGCTGCTCCAGGCTCGGCCACCCTCCCGGCGCAGAACTTTCTCCTCCTGTTGAGACGGAACCTCCTGTAGACCCCACCAAGAGCTTCTGCCTGCTCTC
>NW_008584722.1:25550-30021 GCF_000691845.1 Merops nubicus | reverse complement strand
CACCCATGATCCCCATGTCCAGGTGGGTCTTGAAAACCTCCAGAGCAGGAGAACCCCACAACCGCTCCGGGCAGCTGCTCCAGGCTCGGCCACCCTCCCGGCGCAGAACTTTCTCCTCCTGTTGAGACGGAACCTCCTGTAGACCCCACCAAGAGCTTCTGCCTGCTCTCACACCCCTGGAGAAGTTCTCAGGAGCAGCGTTGCTAACACCCCCCCCACCTCTCATTTCTCCACAGAACCTGATGGCCAGAGCCCTGTACGACAACGTCCCCGAGTGCGCGGAGGAGCTGGCCTTCCGCAAGGGGGACATCCTCACCGTCATCGAGCAGAACACGGAGGGGCTGGAGGGCTGGTGGCTCTGCTCCCTGCACGGCCGCCAGGGCATCGTGCCGGGCAACCGGGTGAAGCTCCTCATCGGCCCCGTGGGGCAGGATGCTCCCTCTGGCCAGGAGGGGTGCAGCTCAGGGTTGAGGCAGCAGTCCTTCAAGCAGCAGAAGGTCCCCCCGGCGCCCAGCTCGCACGCCTCCGCACGGGACCCTGTCTACCAGGTGCCACCTTCCCAGGGGATCTACCAAATACCCACCGGGCACGGCCTGCTGGGACAGGACGTTTACCAGGTGCCACCTTCCATGCAGAGATGTTTTGATGGCCCAGCTCTGACCAACAAGGTAGGGGAGCTTGTTTTCATGTCGTCGCTCCGAAGCGGGTCACTCCTCACCAGAGGAGTGGTTCGTGTCTAGAAATGCCTTGTACATATATTTATCCCTCCTGTATTTTAAGCCCACACCATTTAAAGCTGCAGCAGTGACTTTCCTGCTGTGGAAGGAGAAGAAAGGCCCCGTGCTCAACAGCTTAATTCACGACTGAGATACCTGGCAGAGCATTTTGGAGCTGTGCTACCACAGCTGCTGAATGAAGCTAAGGGCAAGTAGGTGATCTTGTGTCCTCCCAGGCAGGCTGAAGCTCATCTGGCCTGTGGCACTCCTGCATTGTGTGCCCAGAAAATGGCTGCTGCAGTCAGATTAACTCTCCCACAGATTAATGAGCAGTTAGTTACATCATCTGCCCAAGTCGTTTTTGTTTAATTAAAAATGGTGTGCTGCCTTTGCTGGAGGAGTCCCAGTGGGTCCAAACTACACAAAGAGCAAGCAATGATTGAGGAGAGAAGGGCCATGGGTGGCAGGGTGAGGGCACAACTTATTGCCAGTCCCTCCATGCCCAGCCCAACAGCTCCAGCTATTCCCATCCTCCTCAGCTTGAGAGTTTAAAGCACAGTATTTATATCCACGATATGTGAGCAGATGATGTCTCTGTCAGGAGCTTCCTGACCAATTTAAACTTTCATCTCCTAATTTAGATTGGCAGGACAGTCTGCTTTGGGTTTTTCCTCTGCCTCACCCCCAACTCAGCCTGTTTTAGATCAGGCCATTGGAAGACAGCTTCTAACACTTTTATTTCCTTGTTATAATTTCCCTTCATAAGAATAAATGTATTTTTTTTCCTTCTTCTTCTGAAGAAGAGAAAGATCTGTAGAGTCACCCCATCTCCTAATTTAGATTGGCAGGACAGTCTGCTTTGGGTTTTTCCTCTGCCTCACCCCCAACTCAGCCTTTTTTAGATCAGGCCATTGGAAGACAGCTTCTAACACTTTTATTTCCTTGTTATAATTTCCCTTCATAAGAACATATGTATTTTTTTTTCCTTCATCTGAGGAAGAGAAAGTTCTGTAATGTCACCCCAAGCCAAGTGATGCAGAGGTCAGTTTACTCAGCTTTTCAACCCTCATGCTCTGTAGGGTGTGCAAGATAAAATTAAGAGGATGGCATTTGCTGCACAGGTTGGAGCAGCTCTGTTGGAGCAGTTATATGGGTTTCCCTGGGAAATCTCACATCTTCTCTCTCCTTTTCTCCTTTCCCTATAGCCTAGATACAGGGAAAGCTTTTTGGGGGGCAGTCTAGTTTCTCTCTCCACTGTAGTGTTTAGATCCCCTCCAAGGTGGTTCATGAGCACCTATTGATGGGACACCACAGAACAGTTCCCATTTTAGTGTGTGTCACAGAATTATTTGGA
The DNA here is from genome assembly GCF_000691845.1 of Merops nubicus. Lineage (NCBI taxonomy): Eukaryota > Metazoa > Chordata > Aves > Coraciiformes > Meropidae > Merops > Merops nubicus. Next base: position 27,951 of record NW_008584722.1, on the reverse strand, counting down.
ATCCCAGCATGGTGGGGGTGGGAAGGGACCTCTGGAGAGCATCTTGTCCCACCCCCTGCTCCAGCAGCTCACCCACAGCAGGGTGCCCAGGGTTGTGTCCAGGCAGGTTTGGGATCTCTCCAGAGCAGGAGCTCTGGGCAGCTGCTCCAGGCTCTGCCACCCTCACACCAAAGGATTTTCTCCTCCTGTTCAGATAGAACCTGCTGGGTTCCAGTTTGTGCCCCTTATCCTGTTCTTGGGCACCACTGACAGGAGTCTGACCCCAGCCTCTTGGCCTCCACCCTTTAGTTATTGATCAGCATTGATCAGATCCCCTCTCAGTCACCCTTTTTACCTCCACAGCTGCACCTATCTGCTAATGCCTTTCTGAAAGAAAAGCCTAATGAAGGGGAAGCACTTTAGCTCTCCTCTCCTTTGAGGAACCAGCCTGTCCTCCAAATCCTCTTCCTCTGGGGAGCCATAAAAACCATCTGTAGCATTAAGGAAAGCTGGAGATCTTGAAGATTATTTTGGGAGTCTTTGCTTTCCCTTTCAAAATGAGGAATCTCTTTTCTCACATTGGTGACACCTCCCTGAAAGGCTTAAGGGGGCCACTCTCTGCCTCCTCCCAGCAGCACAGGCAGCAATTTGGGCAGTGTTAGGGACACTGAAAGGCTCTGCTCTAAGGCCATCCTATCTGTAAACCTTCTTCCTTCCCTCAGCAGTAGCTAGAGGAGACTGTGTCCTCTAGACACCATTCCAAAGAGGACCAGGAGCAGTTTTCTGTGCAGGTTTGCCTGTTTTCTCTGTGCAAAGCTGTGGTTTGGCTGCCATACAAGTTTTACAGGCACAGCTCAGGAGCTGCTGGCAGGCAGGAATTGTCTCGCCTGGAGCAACAGTAAACCCACAGCAGGCAGGTTAGAAAGCTGTGTGCTAACACAGCTCATTAGCCAGAAAGGTAAAGCAACTCAAAAAGGAGTCCTGAGGCAGGTAATTATCCTGATGAATTGATTTTGGCCCAGTGAGTTGTTGACAAGAGCTGTATCAGCTCCTTCCATCAAATAAAAACACCACCTCCGAAAACTCGCCCTGCGAGTGACAGAGGTAGAGAGGGATGGTTTAAAATTAGCCCTGGGTAGCCCCAAGCTTTTAGAGCTGGGCTGCAAGTTGAGTCATGAAACAGTTACACCTGGAAGTGTGAAGAGTATCTGAGGAGCATAAAGACACAAAAGCTGTACCTGAAAATTTATTCCTTCTTCTTTCTGTGCTCTGCCTTCCAACTCGCTCTTTTTTGGCTGCAGCCAGCAAAGGAAAGGAGCCTTCAAGAAGGAACTTTCAGAAGGAACCTGACATTCAGGAAACCTGAATGAAAAAGGGTTTATCCTTGCCCCAGGCTTTCTGCAGAGCCTCAAGTGGTGTGTTTTTTTTTGCACCTCAGCAATCTCATCTGCAAGATGTGTGAGGTAATTAAGAGGGAACTCATTCTGCACAGGCCTCTTTGAGAAGATCCTTTGGGAAAGGTGCTGTCAAAGCACAAAGCCTCTCCTGCTTCTGTGATTAACCATTAGTTCACACATGAGCTTTAAACTAGGGAAAGCTACACATAAAGAGCCACCACTATAATTCAAACACTCTTTTCTGGTTCAGCATCTCTCCTAATTGATCTGTTGCACTGTCTCTGCCAGCCTGAAAATAGCATTGACCATAAAAAAAGAAAAACCACATTGAAGGGAAACATTTCCTTGCTGGAAAACCATTTTGACAAATTCTGAAAGCTTTCTGTAGGAACCAGGAGAACTTTTCATGAAGGGAAACAGGCACTAAAAGTATGAGGCTGCAACCACAGAGGGTTGGATAAAACACAGCTAAAGGGAGCAGACCTTGCTCCCTGATCTTTAGTGACATTCCAGTCACATTGGTTGGATCCATGAGAAAGTGGAAACACCACCCCACAGGCAGCACCACCCTGACAGTTCTGGCAGCAGCAGAAGCCAGTCAGCCCCATTCTGACGTTTTTCCTTCCAATTTTCCTTCCTCCTTAGCTGGGAGGAAACAAAACAGCTGCCTGTAATGTTTATTCCAGAAATAAGCCTGTCTTTACTTTATTATCATGATTTTTCTTGCTTATTTTAGCATTTGTGAAGTAAGAAGAGCCTGCATAAAGCATAATAAAAGAGTTGTGGGGCAGATATATTTTGTCATCAAAAAGGAACAGGAGCACATGTAGTATTTTGTCATTTGTTGGCAAAATGTATTTACATTCCACAGTAGGATAACATCCCCAGTCTGAAATACCACAGATTCCTCTGCTATAGTTTACTCAAAGAGTCCAAACATTCATCTTATAGTCCCTCTTCTCTTTGGCTTTCACATCACACCTTCTGCTCTCACAAAAATTGGGCTTTGGTGTTAAAAGCGCTGA
>NW_008584722.1:0-25529 GCF_000691845.1 Merops nubicus | reverse complement strand
CAGGAATGGGAACACACAGCTCAACACTCAGTGCTCTGCTTCCCAGAGCACTCTCTGGAGGCTGAAATCCTCTAAATTTCAATGCAAACTCAGTGGTAAAACAAGCAGGCTGCCTTTTCCTTAAGACTGGGGAGTTTCACTTCTAACTTTCCATGTGACGTTAACAGGGGAAAAAAAGAAACATTTTACTGAGAAAAACCTTGTGCAGTTCTCTACCCTCAGCTGCCCCCATGAAAACCACCCAGTGCAGAAACTTAGAAAAACCTTGTGCAGTTCTCTACCCCCATGAAAACCACCCAGTGCTGAAACCCTCACCCACAAGTCAGGGTAAGCAGTAGTCACTGATGTGATTTGCACAGGAGGATTTTGAGAGAAAAAGGCTGCATTTTATGAGGCTGGGCAAACAGATGAGCTCAGCATTACTCCCTCTCTCTCCATAAGCTCAGGGCTCTCTGGAATCAGCTCTTGTTTGGAGACCAGAGGCAGGCAGCTTTTCCCTGTAGTATCAGGAAAAAGGCCAGTGGGGACCCAGCTCTGCCTGCACAAGAAGATCAAACCTGAGCTAAAAAAATAATAGTAATAAAGAGAAAAATGCCAGCTTAGGGGCTCTCTCAGGGTGCTTAGAAATCTAACTGGACCTGAAAACACACTAAGTTTGGGCCATCTACATTTCCCTGGGAGTACCAACACCCTGGCACAGCAGCAGAGCTTTTTACAAAGTCACAAGTGGAAACCCAACTGTTCAAGAAGTGAATCTCCTCAGGAGGAGGAATTGTGGCTTTTGGAGATAGGGAGTGGATAGACAAAGTCAGCAAACGTGGTTCTGTTGCAGGTTTTTGAGTTTGTAGGTGGTTTGGAGGAAATTAGCATCAGAATATCATAATTCCATGTGTCTGGCATGAAACAGTTCAGTTTCCCTTTTTTAAAGAGCAGTGGTCATCCTGCATCAGGTTTTAAAACCAATGGCTGTCAGTTCAGCTTTCTCCCAACACAGATTGTGAGGAGAGGATCAAAGTGAAGTTAATGTCCTTCAATTTCTCAGTAGTCAGAAACCTCCTGTAAAACAGTCCATCCCTCATCCTGAAAAGACACCAACTTGTCTCCTTTGGGTCTTACCATCACAACCTGCTTTTTATAGGCACAATCAGTCCTGGCTGAGGTCTGGTGCAATTACCCTACAGACAATTAAGGATGGAGTTGGTTCAAAAGTTGTCTCTACCTTCTGTAGACTTGCCAAAGCAAGCTTTGCTCATCTAATTAACCAGTTAATAAGAGCACTTGTCTGTAAAGCTGCCTTGAGAAACCCATACAGAAATGGAGCCAGGACAGAACCTGGGAGCCAGAGAACCTCTACAAACCAAATTAAACTGAGCTTCTTCCTGATGGAAGATTTTCTTTGCCCAATTCTCTCAGAGTGGTTCCAGCCTCAGTGATTTGGGGACACTGCCCAAGTGTACCTCAGAGTGCTCTTGTGGAATTGAAACTCTTTGACAGTGCTTCATCTCAACTATTTTATTGGGTTTTTTTTCCCCACTGGGAAATGCCAATTCACCAAAACTGAAACTGGTGACAGGGAAGGTTCTGTTCTCAGAAATGTTTTAAAGGAAGAAAGAAAACATTCAAAGGGAAACAAGTCATGGAAATACCCAACTTCAACAATTCCCAAGTAAAGCTTTTTTTCCCCCCCAAGCCTTTCAACTTTCCATCCACAAGTTCAACATAGGAAGGAAGAAATAACAGAAATAAGATGAAGCTCTTCAAAAGAAGTAAAATGAGTTGTTTGGCCTGAACCAAACTGATTTATCATTTGTGAGCCTTTAGGATTTCATCTCATCCTCAACAAGAAGACCAATTTCTGCCCTACCTGTTCCAGCCCCTCATCTTCTCATCCTTTTTCTTCATTCTTTCTCCAAACCTGCCCTAAATTTGGGCTTGTCTTTGAGAAGAGAATGAGCCTGAGCAGCATAGAAAACAAGTGCACGTTTGCCAAATGGGCCTTACTGGGACAAGCTTTCTAAAATGGGGAGACCACATAGGCTAGGATGATGAAAAGAAGACATTGCTTTAAGGAATTATCATGGGCTGAGGTGCTGAGTTTCACCACACACTTCTCATGCAGCTAAACCCCAGCTCAAGCTTAATCACAGCTTTCCAGAGAACACTTCATCAGACCAAAGTGCTTCTCCACTGGAACTTACCACAGGATATCTTGGGGATTTTCTTTCTCTGTAAGATCCCTCCACAGACATTATTCAGAGGGCATGTTTAACACCAGCACTTCAAAGTGTCAGCTCATTAGCCCTGTTGGCCAACACGAGCAGAAATGGTGATGTCACTGGCTGTGTGAAAATGAGTAATTGTCATGGGGATAGCACTGGTAAAACTCTTAGTGTAGTAGCCAGCAAATACCTCTTCCCAGTCAGCTTTGGAGCTCCAGGCCAGCCAGCACCAAGCCTGTTCCACTGAAGGACACAGAAACATTGCTCATAACACAACTGGCAGAAAGGCCTGGAGTCCATGGGAGTGAGAGCAGGTCCTCAAAGCATCCTTAGAGGAAAGAAAAGGAGAAAAAAAAATCAATTAAAATCTTGTCAGTGACAAAATGATTTCACAACATCTCAGAACTCACAACTTGCAGAAATCTGAAATAGCACAACCTCAACAGGAGGAAAGTGGAACTCCCCTTTGCACTAACTATGGGCATTTTTTGAGACTGGTGAGTCACTTCATAGGTTCTGTTTCAACCCCAAGAGCCTGCAAAGTTCAGCACTTTTAATTTATCATGCCATGGATCTGGGACATCTGGACGTGCTTGAGCCCCCAGAGCACAGAGAGTTACAGGAGAAAAGCCAGATCTAGGGGTAGGTCTTGGACAACAAGGGGATAGAAAGCAGAGGAGAAAATAGGAGAAAATCAGAGGGTTTTTTGAAGGTGGCAGCATGATCAAGCACTATAAACGAGGCCTGTGTCAGGTTAGTGTTTGTCAAGTGTCTTTATCTTCACACATCTTGACTCTTATTTCTCAGAAAATTGCCTGGGGAGCCCCTGATCAAAGCCTGCTGCCACCACATCTTTTCTGCCCCTCAGCAGAGCTGATAACTCAGCCCAGGAAACAAAACACACTCGTTTGTGTTCAATTCCTCCTGCCTTGCAGAAATGCTCCTAGCTCTAGAAACAACCCCTAGCTGCAGCTACAAGCCTGGTGCCTCAGAGGAAATACCTCAAGAGGCTTCCTCTCCTCTCTTTCAGCCTCTGAGCCTTCATCAGAAGCTCTCCACTGGTTCAGTCTTGGCAGAAAATACTCTACTAGAACATTTTATGGTGACCCAACGTTCATACCTGATGTAGGTGAAGATCAAGAGTTAAAATTGGGTAATCTTAAGAACCTCTAGTAACTCACAAAGCCAAATCTAAGAGTGAGCCTCCTTAGCACATGTGAGAATGAAGCCCCAGCCTTTACTCACAGCTGGGAAACACATATAGAGCAAATCACATCTAAAGCTATAGCTTCATTAAATATTTTTGCTCTTTTTTAACAGCAAACACTGAGTGAGACAAGAGGTATTGTTGTCAGGAAATTCAGTATCAGTCACTAGAAATCTTGCAGCAGGCAGGAGAGGAAACCCTATGAGCTTTCTCTGAAGAGGACAGGGTTTTAGCCAGCTTGCCAGGTTCCTGCATAAACCCACATTACCTCAGAGACTCTTTTCTTTATGCAACCTTCTTACAGTTGCAACTCAGCCACAAAACCCTGAGAAAAAAACCTGAGACATGCTGAGCTTCTCAAGTTCATGCAGCAAGACACAAGAGGAGGGCCAAGAGGTGACTCTCTGCCTGATCCAGCATCCTTCAGTGGCTCCTGCCCCTGCCTTCCAAAAGTTTAGGAGTTTGAGAGCAAGGATTAGGTTCCCCCCCACACCCCCCAATTATCTCTTTTAATTCCCCATGTTCTTTTGGGCTATTTCATTCCTCTTACAAGCCCAAGAGCACCCAGGCAGTTGTTACACATCCACCTAAGGGATTTGGGAACACGATTTCAACAGGTTGAATTTTGTGTTAAGTTTACAGAACCACTTTAGAACAGAAAACAAACACATTCTGGTTACTTTACTTACATTTTGAGTCATTTTTTCCCCACATCCTGGCCTTCTGTCCTGTCCTCCTCCAGGGAAAGACTCTTCCCAGGGTGAGCTGCAGCTGATTTGTTGTGGTTTGAGGGCTGAGAGCTGAGATGGGCAGCAGTTGGTGGCAGTAGCTCTTCAACAGCTGAGAGTTATCCACGGGGTGAAGAGGAGAGCCTCAGGGCAGGAAATGTATTTTAATACACTTCTTCATCCAGATTTAAAATAAACATATAAAATGTAACTTCTTTGCCACCTCAAAAAAGCACTGAGCTGTTTTAAAAGCAGTCAGGAGGGTCTTGAGGTTAGGAAGCAGTGCTGGGAAATCCCAGAATCCCAGCATGGGGGGGTGGGAAGGGACCTCTGGAGAGCATCTTGTCCCACCCCCCTGCTCCAGCAGCTCAACCACAGCACCCAGGATCACATCCAGGAGGGTTTGGAATCTCTCCAGAGGAGATTCCACACCCTCTCTGGGCAGCCTGCTGCCCTTTTCAGCTCCCCTCTCTGCCTGTGGTTTGAGCAGGGAGAGGTGCTGCAGAGGAGCCACTGAGGTGGAAAACATCCATGGGGAGGGGCCAGATTCTGCCCTCTGCAGTGCTGCTGCAGAGTCAGAGTAATTCTGTGGGCTCCAGGAGGTTTATTTGCTCTTTTTCCTTGTTGATCAACATAAACTGCATCCTGCATCTGCTGTAAGCAGGAGAACTATCCTGTGGCTGCCTTAGGAATGTTCTCTGCTGCAGCTAGTTTAATCCTAGCAGAAATAGAATGGTGTTTTGTTTTTTTTTTTCCCTTATATTTTAAGGAAAAAGGATTTAATGAACCACAGGACTGGATATTTTGCAAAGCACATGCACAGTCAGCTCTTTTTCTTGGTTAAGGACATGCCAGTGGCATGGAAAAGACCCAAGTAATTGCCTGAGGAAGAGCATGGCCCTCAGCAAGGACAGAACAAACTTCCTTCTCTCTGGGCTTTGTTGGAAGTTTGAAGGAGGCTCCTTCCATGTTTCACCAGAGCCAAACCTGATCCCTGTTAGCTGCTCTGCATGGATTAAGTGGTTAACAGTGTTTTGAGAAGATTGTTTGTGGGAACACCATCTGTTTCCTTTAACAGATAAACAAGGAAAATTGCTGGTTGGAAATGCAGGCTTAGTTCAGCTCAGATGGCCACAGGCATGCTTGAAAGAGAAGAGGTAAAAGGAGAAAGAATCCTCATGAGGCCTGAACTTCAGTGACATTTGTTAGGAGATAAATTCCTAAGATGGGGCTGTTAGTCCTGTTTGCTTTTTTAGCCTTTTCTTTTTAAAAACTAAACTTTTCTCTTTAGCCACCTCCTTCTGAAGCCCATCTTCAAAACCAAACTGCCATCAAACATTGAAACCCATAAAAAATAGTGAGAGGGTTGAGCATCCCCTTCAGAAGCAGCAAGTTCCTTTAATAGACTTAGGGGTGAACATCCAAATCCAAAGTTACTTCTGAGAACACTGGCTTTGGGACCTTTCTTACTTCACCTGCCCAGCTCCTTTCCTCTTCCTCAGACAGAAGCAGCAGTGTGACCATGTGTCCTGGCTTCCCCTGTGAGGTCATGTCCTGGGGACATGAGAGGCAGAACAACAGCTCCACATTTTCACTTTGTCAGGTAGCATAGGTGTTCTTTAATTACTGTTACAAAACACTCACTCAAGGTCTTGTTTTGGTGGTGAGCTGCTTCTGTTCTGAAGTGAGTAGGAGCAAGCAGTCCAGAGGCACATCTAACCTGATGGGAAGTGTTGGGAGGGAAGAGGAGTGGAGGTACAACAGCAAATGTCCTTCTACTCAGTGCAGACCAGCATTTGTGGAGGATTTTGTGATGAAATCATAGAGTTCAGGTTGGAAAAGACTTTTTAAGATCAAATCCAACCCTTGACCTAACTCTGCCAAGTCCACTGCTAAGCCATGTCCCTCAGCAGCACATCTCCACAGCTTTCCAGCCCCTCCAGGGATGGTGGTTCCACCACATCCTTGGGCAGCCTGTTCCAGGCCTTGGCAACCCTTTCTGTTACTGGTTAATAAAATAAATGAGAGTCACTGGGAGAAGATAATTTGTCTTTCATGTCATCAACAAACCTTGGGTGTTGCTGGGTTTCTTAAAGTTGTCTTCTCTGGCTTTTGTAGAGCTTTTCCAGAAGCCTCAAAAGGAGCAGAAACAAAAGCTTCCAGTGCATTTTTAGTTGGAAAATAAATACCTCTTAAGTCAAGTGCACTGCTGAGCACAGCTCAGGTCTTCAGGCTGTACTCATGGCCTCCCAGCACCAGCTTGTAGCCTCTTACTTCCTTTAACCACCTCCAGAAGCACCCAGAGCAGGGCTTTGCCTCACCCAAACAAAGAACTGGCCCTGCTTGACCACTACCATCAGGTTGGGCAAGTCTGAGAAAGAGTGAAAGTATCAAGAGACCTGATCAAAAAAAAGTCCTGTGGTGCTGAGTCAAACTGGTGACCTGAAACTGGCCAGCCTGGCTTCAGTGGGGTCATTTAGGATCCTGTCACAGCACAAGAAGTGAAACCAGCAGCTTTGGAGCAGCAAAAACCTTTCATAGGGCATCTGCCTGTCTGGAGAAATGGGAAAGGACTCTAAGGATGAGCTACAAGAATAATTGTAGCTGCATGATGCTCCTGTCCACAGAGGGAGGGAGGATCTCTCTGTGGACACAGGCACAGCTGCTCTCCATGGGAGCTCCATGGTGTGATGTGTCATCTCCTTTGCCACCAGGGCTTTGTACACCAGCAAAATACCATGTTTACCTGTGACAGCAAGAGCAAGTGGTTTTACTTGTCCATGCTGAGGGACACAGGTCAGTAGTAGAACTGGATGTAGCATGGAATCATGGAATCACAGGGTAGTTTGGGTTGGGAAGGACCATTAAAAGTCATCTTGTCCAACCCTCCTGTAGTCAGCAGGGACATCTGCAGCTAGAGCAGGGGGCTCAGAGCTTGGTCCAACCTCCCCTGGGATGGTTCCAGGGATGGGGCAGTGACCACCTCTCTGGGCCACCTGGGCCCGGGGCTCACCACACTCTCTGTAAACAATTTCATCCTTAGCTCTAGTCTACATCTCCCCTCTTTCAGTTTAAAGCCATCAGCCCTTGTCCTGTGGCAAGCAGCCACATCAGAGCTGCTCTGGCAGGAGAAGATGGTGCCTGTGTAGCTACCAACAGTCCTTTTGTGCTGCTCAGCTGCCTGGACTGTCTGGAGACTTGTTTGACTACCAGCTTGTTTCTACCCTGTGCAGGTACAGGGGAAAAGATGCCAAGCTCCTCAGAGACTGACTTTCCCTCTTTTTCCTTTTATCCCACAGGTGATAACTCCAGTCAGGTCAGGACAAGGTTATGTGTATGAATTCCCTGCCAAATTCCAGAAGGATGCCTACGACATCCCCCCTGCCCGCCCTCTCCAAGGGGTAGGTACCCAGCAAACTGCCAACAGCACTGATGGGCCACAAAAGGGGATGGATTCCCACCACATGTTCATGAGCAAAGCAAGTTCTCCCCTTTTCACAGAGCAAAGATGTTTTCAGTAGAGGCTGTGGCTTATTCACAGAGCCCAGAAGTGTTTCAAAGTCCTATTTGATGTCGACTTGAGATTTGGCAGCACCCCAAATGCAAAAGTCCCATTTGTTTTCTGTGTTTTGATCAAAGAGGACGTGGAAACAGCATAAATTTGCTGCCTGGGAACAGTTCTTTTTCCCTGGCTTTGTTGTGACATAGCTGACAGTAATTCACTCAGCAAGGGTGAAATTACTGCTCAGCTGAACGGCTGCTGTGCAGGGAGTTGTTCTCACCACATAGCTCCTGCACCACGTCCCTGAGCTTGAAACACATCTTTCTTCTGGGGAACACCCTGAGGTTTGGCTCCCTCAGACCACAGGCAGCTAAAGTGGACACTTGCAGGACCTCAGCAACCCTGCATCTCTCCAGGGCTCTCCAACAGAGCAGCTCCTCTGGGTAACAACACTGCAAGCCAGCAGTACCCAGCACAGGCTGGCACTGAGTGGCTGGAGCTTGGGGATTCTGAGTGAAGGGACGTTCAGACAGTGGCCTCAGGTCACACACAGAACCCACTCTGATGGAGGACAGGCCACCCAGGGAAGCAGACAGGTGATGCTGACAGGGCAGCTCAGTGTCAGAGCTTCCTGTCTGTCAGGACCAACTTCTCCCTCAGCCCCTCTGAGCTCTGGCAGCACCCCTGTGATCACATGGACATCCTGCTCCCCTGTCCACCCCAACAGCTATCTGCAGCAGCCTGGCTTTGCTTGGGCTCTGGAGCTGGAAGTCAGCCCTGATTTCATCTCTCCAGCCTGCCCCACACCCAGGGCAGACCTAGCAAAGTCCATTCCCTCCTGGCTGTCCAAAAGACCAAGCAGCTCCCCCATATGAAACAGAGCTGAGGAGCTCAAATCATCTTCATTTGATGATGAGACCATGTGAGAGGAAACACAGAAACCAAGAAAACTCATCTGAGGTCAGAGCTTTCCTGAGGTGACTTGTTTCTGTAACCAATTTATTCTTTCTTTAGATCTATGACATTCCCCCCACATCAGTTAAGGGGCCTGCACTTCCAGTTCCTGTGGGAGAAGGAAAAGCTGTAGGGGTCTATGACATCCCACCTGCCAAAGGGGTAAGTATTGCACTGTTCCCACAAGATCCTTCATGGCTTGCTGAAGATGTGTTTGAACAAGAGGTCATGTAGGATCCTGAAGGAAAAAGGGGATTCAGTATTTTTAATGATTTCCTTCAACTGTTAAAACTAGTAAAGTGAAGCCCTGCCTCAAAAGGATGAAGATGATGGAGCGTGAGGGGATAATTGGACCTCCATCATCTCTGTGGCAGCACCTTGCCCTCTGGGGTGTTGCTGCTTAGGAGAATTTGCCTCTCAAGATGTATGTTAAAAAATGAGAGATGAAAACTGACGCTCGGTCAACCTCAGGAGAAGTACCTGGCTCCATGAAAGCCCGTGGCAGATCTTCCATAGGCCTGGGGGTCTTGAAGGCCAGGCTGGAGGAGGCTCTGGGCAGCCTGATCTAGTGGGAGGTGTCCCTGCTCATGGCAGAGGGGTTGGAACTGGGGGATCCTTGTGGTCCCTTCCAACCCTGACAGATTGTGATCTGTTTTAGCAGAGGACTTTAGAGCCCTAATGGCTCAATGGTTGGACTTGATGATCTTGGAGGTCCCTTCCAACCTAAAGGATTCTATGATTCTAAGATGTAAAATAATTTACTGTGGTAGCCAGAGGTTTCATGGTTTGCTCTTTGTGATTCAGGTCTATGCTACACCTCCGACCGCGTGCCGGGATGACACAGCCCTGAGGGAAAACCTGCAGGAGTTTCCATCTCCTGTGGGCCACGGGGTAAGAGCAGAAGGAGTTTATGATATTCCTCCCCCCATCACCAAAGCCACTGGCAAAGAACTTCACAGATTTTCTCCTGAGGGCCTTTTGATGTCAGATGGAGTGCCACAGAAGCAGAGCGTTTATGACATCCCCATGAACCACCAAAACCATTTCCTTGGGCAGCAGATGGCACCTCAAAAAGATGTTTATGACACCCCGAGGGGAACTGCATTCCTGGGACAACAGGCAGGACTGGGTGAAAGCCCAGAAGGAAGAGAAGGTGTCTACGATGTGCCACCACCAGTCCTCCAAGACACTAAAGGCCTGCAGGATGTCACGGATGGCATGAACAGGTTGTCCTTCTCCAGCACGGGAAGCACGAGGAGCAACATGTCCACATCTTCGACGACATCAAAAGACTCTTCCCTCTCAGCACCAGCAGGCCAGGACAAAAGGCTCTTCCTCGACCCAGACACTGCCATCGAGAGGCTGTATGGCCTCCAGCAGCTGGTGGAGACAGCTGTCCATCACCTCCTGGCCTTCGTGACGGCCGACTGGCGCTCCTACGGCTACATGGAGAAGCACCTCAACGAAGTCCACTCGGCGGTGGACAAGGTGGAGCAGTCCCTGCTGGAGTACCTCCAGTTTGCCAAAGGCTCGGCCGCCAACGCCTCCTGCCTCTCCGAGTTCGGCCTCCTCAACAAAATGAGGAGGGAGGTGCAGAGGTTGGAGGACTCTCACCAGATCCTTACCCAAACCAGGCAGGACTTGAACAGCTACAGCTGGTCCTTGAACGTCCTGGCTGTCAACAGGCTGCAGAACAAGAGTGATGACCTGGATCGCTTCGTGATGGTGGCGAGGACGGTCCCAGATGATGCCAAGCAACTGACCACGACCATCAGCGTCAACGCAGAGCTGCTCTTCAGACAGGCCTTGGGCAGCTCACGTTCCAGGAGCCTCCCAGAGAACCTCATCCACCCTCCTGACTACGTCTACGACAACGCCCACGTGCAACGGCACGGGGAGAAAGCCCAGAGCCACTGCAGCCCCCTGCCCCCACTCCTCAGCCAAGCTCAGCACCCTCACGACACCACCGGCCAGAGCTCGGAGAAGAGCTGGATGGATGACTATGATTATGTCCACCTGCAGGTAGGTGAACCCAACACCTCCTTCTGCACCAGGGCAGGAGCAGGTTGGACGTCCAGAAAAACGTCTTCTCCAGAAGGGTTGTCCAGCCCTACAGCATGTGGCCCAGGGCAGGGGTGGAGTCTCCATCCCTGGAGGGGTTTCCAAGCTGTGGAGATGTGGTGTGAGGGACATGGTTAGTGGGGACCTGGAGGTGCTGGGTTGATGGTTGGACCTGATGATCTTAAAGGTCTCTTCCAACCCAGACAATGCTATGATTGTGAGAGCTGTCTGTGGGTTCTGGAGTTTGTCACACTAACAGGTACTCCAGAACAACTTCAGCAAGGAGATTTCTTCCTCTCTGATGGAACTTGGCACACATAACAGCCACAGCCCTTTGCTCTGCCACCCTGTCCTTTTCTTCTCCATCCTCTTAGAGGTCTTTCACCTGTGGAAAACCCCTTAGAAAGAAGCCTGTTAGTTGACCTATGAGTTGTTGTGTATCTCAGGAGCAGTTTTGATTTGACCCAGTGTCTCACTTTACACAAAACAGGGGAAAGAAGAGTTTGAAAGGCAACAGAAGGAGCTGCTGGAAAAAGAAAATATCATGAAACAGAACAAAATGGAGCTGGAGCACCATCAGGTAGGTTCCCACACACCAAAACACAGCGTTCCTTGCACGTCACGAGGGTGGTGTTGCCCTATCACCCAGCAGAACGTGGCAGAAGCAGCGTGGAGGTGAGAGTGAAGGGTTTGTCAGCTCAAAACCCCAGAGGGGTGGCAGCTTTTTCAAGAGCACGTAGGAGTCGCTGCCACTTGGAGCCATCTTCTCTGGCTGGTGACTGCAGAACATCCCAAAGGAGCAGCAGGCTGGAAATCTGCCACTTGGAGCCATCTCCTCTGGCGGGTGACTGCAGAACATCCCAAAGGAGCAGCAGCCTGGAAATTCAGGGGGCGTGGGGGGGGTTTTTACAGGCAGATGAGCAGCAGGCTGGAAATTCAAGGGGTGTGGGGTGGGTTTTTACAGGCAGATGAGCAGCAGGCTGGAAATTCAGGGGGCGTGAGGTGAGTTTTCACATTCAGATGAAGCATTTTAGATGTTTTTCATCTTCTGACTACTGCGAATTTGAATTTATGGTCACCAAAGGGCTTGAAGCTGAAAGGAGAAGATCTCAGACAATGAATACACTGCTTTTTATTTGGTATAAAGTCAGTCTGGGATACCTGGGCTGCCCTCAGGCAGGGAGGGTGGGATTGTAACACATAGCAACGAGCCCACCCTTTAAGGCAGCCTCTTCCCTTTCCCTTCCAGATCCATCAGTTCCAACGGCTGGAGCAAGAGATCACCAAGCCCGTGGAGAACGACATCTCCAAATGGAAAACCCCTCGAGCTCTGCAGCCCTCCAACAGCACAACCCCTTCTCGGGACAGCCAGCTTCTCCTCTTTTACTCCGACCAGTGCCAGACCCACTTCAACTCCCTCCTCAACGCCATCGACGCCTTCTTCGGCTGCGTGGACGCCGCCCAGCCCCCCAGGATCTTCGTGGCCCACAGCAAGTTTGTCATCCTGAGCGCCCACAAGCTCGTCTTCATCGGGGACATGCTCAGCAGGCAGGTGAGCAGCCAGGAGCTCCGTAACAAGGTGAGGAACTCCAGCAACCAGCTGTGTGAACTGCTGAAGAGCGTGGTGCTGGCCACCAAAGAGGCCGCCCTGCGCTACCCCAGCACCGTGGCCCTGCAGAAGATGGTGGATCGGGTCACCGAGCTGTCCCACCACGCCCAGTTCTTCAACCTCTCCTTGGTCCAGATGGCTTCCTCCTGAAAGCTGGGGTGGGATCCGACGTTGGGAAAGCAAAGGGACTTGGAGGTGGTTTTTTTTTATGGAACTGTTGTCTTCTGGGTTGGGTTGTTTTCTTTTTTAGACCTTTTTTAACGAAATATTGTAAAAATATTCTTCTGCCTTAGAGGAGCTCATGAAATCAGGGATCTGGGAAGACATCTGGGTCTGTATTAGGTTCTAATACACCTTTTAGGTTTGTACACACTGCCTATATGTATATGTTGCTGCATCCCCCCCCCCCTCCCCCCAAAAAAACCATGGATTAAGCACCTTAAAAACGCCGTGGTGGGTCCAGCAGTGCCTGTCTCCTGGACGTGCTGCCCCCTCCTCTTGGTGTGTTTGTTAACCTGGATGCTGCACTCCTCTTAGGTCATTCCACCTTCTTCTTGGCACATGGACTCGGCTGCAAAACCTCCTTGTGGCCACCCGTGAAGCGAGTGTGATGGTTCTCATAGAACTCCATTCTCTTTGTAGAAATGACTTTCTAGAGCTTATTCCAGGAACTTGGAACTCTCCTCTTGATGTTCCCCTGCTAGGTACAGCACCTGATCCTCCTGCCCTACGTGCACCATGGCAACGACCTAAAAAAAAAGGCTAAAAAATGCATTTTTAGGCTGTAGAAGAAACAGAACCTTCTAAGGAGGGAGGTTTTGGTGCAGATCTCACCCCCCACAGCATTCAGGTTTTGCTTTTCCTTATCAGCGTGTGATTTCCAAACGTGGATGGATTCCCAGCAGTGTAAATTCCTCTGTGTCCACCTCGTGTGCCCTTGCATTGGCAGTTCAATGTCAAGAGTCAGGCCCAAAAGCTGTTGGTCATGGACTGGGAGTTCTCCTGGGAGCACCCTGGGATCTGCTGGGCTCATCTCTGAGGCTGCACATCAGCACTGGCTCCAAATTTCAGTCCCTTCCAGAGGGATGAACACACAGATGATAATCCATATGGAAAGACAAAAGTTCCATTTGCAAGGACTGATCTTTAGGTAGACAATTTAATGAACAAACAGCACTTATTTTCCTAGGACCTCTTTTTTGGGAGTTAACTGCACCTATTGCAATTCTGACTTAGATTCAACCATGGGGCTTTTATTTTTTGGTTTCTTTTCCAAATTCTGTTGAGTAGGTGCTGGTCCTTCTGCACTACACTACTGCCCAAAATGACCTCCTGTTTTAATGGGGCCATTCCACCACAGTCCCACCCAACAGTGTTCCACTTAGACCTCCCAACTGCTAGCAGAGGGGTGACACTCCTTGAGAACTTCCACGTGTGCTCCAAAACACACCCGAGCTTCTCTGGCCTCATCACCTTTCATGAACACCCTAAAAAAACAAGTCCCAGCACACCACTGGCCTGCTGGCCTCAGACTAAAACCCCTGCTTGGAAGTCAGCTCAGGTAAATTCCAGAAGATTCTGGCATTTTTTTTTACAGGAGAAACACTACTGGCCTTGAATGGTCCCACATGGGAGTGCTGTGAGCAGTGGCACCAGCGAGCAGGTCACGGTGGTGTGAGGTTGGTAGCACCTGGAACATGGACACCCCTCCTGAACTTTTAGTCTTCCCAGCTCTTAGCCAAACTCGTGCCTTACTGAAATGGGATTTGTCTTGGATAAATGTCTTGGATAACTCCACCCTTTCAGCAGCATGTGAAACCTTTCAGCCTTCACTCAATGTCTGGGAGCAAAGACCTCTCGTAGCCACCTCAACATTGCCTCCAGGGGCTGCAGAAGTTTCTAGAAGGGCAGTTGGGCCTAGTGTTGCCTCCAGGTCTGGCCCAACACCAGAAAAATGGGGCAGCTTTGCCCCTGTAACCAGTACCCAAAAACCAATCCACCTGAACTGCTCTCATCCCAGTGCTCTTTGGGATTTCCTCGTCCCTTTGGGTGGGGTTTTTTGCCCACTGTTATGTCTTTAGAAAGTGAAGATGCCTTTTGAAGATCAGTGGTTGTGTGGGTTGTACTTTTGGAAGGACAATCTTTCTTGCAAGCCTGTATCACACTTTATTACCGTGTAGAGTCATTTGAATTGAGCTTTTTTTTTTTATATAAAACCTTGGTCTGGGTGTTTTCTTGTCTTCAGAGTCCTCTAAGTGTGTTCTAAAAGAAATTGCTGCTTGCTGATACTCCAGAAGCCATTCTCAAAGGAGGGGTTCCTCTCCAAAGAGGAGAGTTGGGGGAAGGGGGAAGAAAAAAGGCTAAAAAAAAGACCCTCCTCTGACTTTTGATTGTCTTGCAGAAAGGAATCCAAGTAGACCTGAAAACTTCTGGGGCAGGTAGAAGGCTCTTGGGGCATTTCCCCTGCAGGGACTCAAGTCTGGCTTTATTCCTGAGAAAAAAAAGCCCCAGTGGGGAGTGGCCATCAGCACAAAAAGGGAAAATGAAAAGGAGTTTTACTGTTCTGGTGGGTTTTAAGGTAGGAGCAGCTCACCCAACAGCCTTTCATCTCAGGAGGGGATCTGAGCTGGGAAGAGGCACCTGGAATGAACTCCCAGAGAGGGAGAAGTTAACCTGCTTGGCTCTCCTTGGGACACCTCCTTCCCCAGGCAGCACCCACAGGGGGAGGTGGATGTGGGCTCCACCATTTCCACCCTGCAGCTGCTGGAGCTGCCTCTGCACACCCAGAAGGTGGAACCCCACCAGTCCCTCTCCCCACAGAGCCACCACCTCCATCCGAGGAGTTAAGCTGCTGAAGACACTGAGATAAAGAAGAAAGTCTCTTTCTTGCCCCCTTCTTTCCTCCCCACAGGGATGGTGACGCCCAGAAGTGCCCCAGTTTGGATTAGCCCATCTCTGCTCCCAGTGGAGACACCCCAGATGCAGGTCACCTTGCCTACCTGAAGACACCTGCATGTGACACATCATCAGGGTCCCCCTTAAACTGAAGGGAGACCTAGACATAGGATTCAATCATCTGCTTTAGGGTGAGATGAACCTTCTCTTTAGGTCTCCTTAGGTCTTCAAGGGCAGCTGAGATGAGTTGCTTGGCTGCAAGTGACCATGTCATAGACTTCTGGGTTTTAAGGAGGATGAATCCAACTCACAGACCCCACACCCACCTCCTGAAACCTGCTGTAAGTCACAGCTTGAACACTAAAACACTTAGAAACTCATGGTCTCCATCCAGTCTGAAGCTGGTGTTGGTACCATCGAAGTGTCCTGAGGTTTCAGTTGGGGATTAGGAAGAATTTAGGAAGAATTAGGAGGAATTTCTTTCCTGGCAGAGTGGTGAGGCATTGGGCCAGGGAGGTGGTGGAGTCACCATCCCTGGAGAGGTTCAAAACCCATGTGGATGTGGATGAGTCCTCACTTCCACAGGGGTGGCACCTTCTGGGGTTCCTCTCCACAACGTTGAGGAACGAGCCCTCCAAGAGCTTATTCTCAATGCTCTATCTAGTGGCACAAGCAGAGCCTGGTCTCAGCAATGAGACTCCTCCAATGAGCTGGCACTGCACTCATTAGATGTCAACCACACGTGGAAGCTCCAAGATACTCCCAACCTGCTCCTGTAGCACAAACCAACAGTTCTGGAGGAGGGAAAAGCACCTGCCTGGAGCCCAGCGTGAGGTCCCAGCCCAGGCCCCTGCAGGGGAACCTGCCCCAGGCTGTGCTAGCTCGGTGGGAGGTCCCACAACTCATGGATTTCACACTGAGCCATCACATCTCCTCAGCTCCTGATCAGGGGCTTGGCTGCAGATCATCTTTCTGCTCAGAGTCCCACAAACGTGCTGTGGCATCAATTCCACAGCAAACCAACATCTCTGGGGTTATCCATCAACCCACTCCACAAGGCATCACTTCAGCTGGAAGTGCCACCCTCTGCCTCCAGGCAAGCCACCAGAGAAGGAACTCTCAGCCCCGTGAGCATCGCCCACTCAGCTTCTCATCCTTCAAAAAAAAAACCCCAAACAATCAAGTCAAACCCCCAAATATGGTGTTTTCTACCTGAATCCATGGCTTCCTGGGAGGCAAGGCCACGACAAGCAGGATCGAGAGCACTGCAGCAGCTCCCACGTCCCACTCCTCAGCAAGGTTTGTCCCCCACAGACACCGAGCCTGGGGCACAGAGGAGCCACAGCTGTGGTGGCCCCATCACCACCTGAGATCCATCAGTTCCTAAAGCTCATCCCAGGCCCTGTGGTTAGGCTGAGGAAAGGCCCAAATCAAACCCAACCAGTTCCTGAAGCTGCTCTTCACCACGTTATGGAACGTGGGGAACCCTGAGAGCTGAAGAAGTGCAGCTGTGGTGGGTTTGGGGTGGCTGGCAGAGCGTTGCCCCTCCACACAGGACTCCACGTGTCCCACAGCTTTTTTGGCACCCAGCAGATGGCCAAAGGTTGAACCAGGCTCAGGCCCTGCAGGGAGCTGCCCTTGTGCTGAACACCAGCAGAATTACTGACAGCAGGGGAGCGTTTCCAAGGCCCTGCTGGACGCTGAGTGGTTCTCCTGCCGGGTGGACCTCTCCCCGCAAAGCTTGAAGGGCTTTGCCATCTAGTGGTGAAAACCCAAAGCTCCCCTCGCTCCCCAACAAGGATTCTGAAAGCCTCTGGGCTTGCAGGCTGGACCTGCGGGCAGCTCTTGCTGCTCCAGCAGCCAGCCCAGGGATCAGCCCTTCGGGAGAGACACGAAAACATCCTGGACGTGGGGACAAGGAAAAGTAACTCAAGGAAAAGTAGCTCAAGTGGGGGGGGGGAATCCTTGGGGGGGGGTGAGAACTTGGGCTGCAATAAACGCCACTGAAGGTACTTCAGTGTTTGTCACAATTCCATAAAGCTTGGGATAAAATAAAGAACCACAGACTGGTAGGGGTTGGAAGGGAGCTCTGGAGAACATCTTGTCCCACCCCCTGCTCCAGCAGGTCGCCCAGGGTCACATCCAGGTGGGTTTGGGAGAGCAGGAGGCTCCACAGCCTCTCTGGGCAGCTGCTCCAAGCTCAGACACCCTCACACCAAAGAAGTTTCTCCTCCTGGTCAGGTGGAACCTCCTGGGTTCCAGTTTGTGCCCATTGCCCCTTGTCCTGTCGCTGGGCACCACTGACATGAGTCTGGCCCCAGCCTCTTGCCCCCACCCTTGACAATCATTGATCAGATCCCCTCTGAGTGGTCTCTTCTCCAGGCTGAACAGCCCCAGGGCTCTCAGACTTCCCTTCTCACAGAGATGCTCCAGGTCCCTCAGCACCTCTGTAGCCTCCCCTGGACTCTCTCCAGTAGTTCCTTCTCTCTTTAGAGCTGGGGAGCCCAGAACTGGACACAAGACTCCAGAGGTGGCCTCACTAGAGGCCGAGGTAGAACCCCCCTCAGCCTGCTGGCTACACTTATCACCCCCCAGGAGACCACTGGCCTCTTGGCCATGAGTGCCCATTGCTGGCTCATGGGGACTTGTCCACCAGCACCCCCAGCTCCTTCTCCAGCAGGTCATCTCACCTGTCCTGTCCATGGGGCTGCTTCTCCCCAGGTGGAGCACCCTGCACTTGTCCTTGGTGAACTTCACAAGCTCCCCAGCCTGTCCAGTCTCACAGAATGGCAGCTCTGGGGCATCAGTGACCCCCAAGTGACCACGCTGTGGCCCCATCCCACCCCCTGGGCACGGGGGTCTCTGCTGCCCAAGCACTTGTACGGCCCATCTCCCAGGGTGGAGGCTGGAGAGCCCTGACTAGAAATGGAGGAGAACCACCCCAAGGCCCATGCCATCAGTGAAACCCAGGGGGTTGGGCTCAGTTTGAGTCCTGCTGATGAGGTCTCCAGCCTTTCAGAGACTCCTCCCCATTTCCATAGCTGTAACTCCTCCCAAGGGCACCACACCCCAAAACCTCTCAGACATCACCCTCTGGATCAGCACTGAAGCAGAAAAGCAAGTGTGTGAGATTGAATTTTGGAGGTTTTCCTCCAAAATCCCCTCTTAAACTCTTCTTATTTAATGGAAGAACCCAGGATTCAATTTATGCATCTTATTTAACAGAAGCAATAAAGGCTGAAGCATGTTCTCATACCCTTCTCCTCTACACCTTCATGGTCTCATACCCTCCTCTACACCTCCATGGTCTCATACCCTTCTCCTCTACACCTTCATGGTCTCATACCCTTCTCCTCTACACCTCCATGGTCTCATACCCTTCTCCTCTACACCTTCATGGTCTCACACCCCTTCTCTACACCTTCATGTTCTTATACCCTTCTCCTCTACACCTTCATGATCTCACACCCCTTCTCTACACCTTCATTTCCACAAGAACTTCCCACTTTGCCAACTTCCTTTATAAAAACTAGTCCACAACCCACCTTAAAAGTATCAAGAAGAAGGGAGGGAGGAGGTGGTTTGATTTTTCTCAGGTTTGTTGTTTGTTTGGGGTCTTCTTCTCATTGCCAAAACAAAGTGACCACCCTGCAGGACAAGGCTGAAGAACCACCTTTAATAACTGCTCTGAAGGACATACACGAACCTGCCCTCTCAAATGAAGTCATCTGTGGGGGTTCCACCAGCCAGGAGGTGGCTTCTGACAAGTCTTTTGTAGAGCTGCCCACCCAGAGATGTTCTACCAGAAAAAAAGACAGAAAAACCACTTGGGTGAGATCCTCACATCCAGTCAGGTTACTTTATTTTTCATCTGTGCAGTCAGTGAGAAGAACAGTTAATGATGACAACAAGACAACCACAGAAGCTTTAGGTGCAGTGTTGTAACTGGAGCAGCAGATGACCCCACTGATGATGTTCTCCACGCTGACCCACTTGGGTGTCAGCAAAGTCCTTCAGTTTTACCAATGGCTTGTGTGGTTCTTCCACCTGCCCAAGCTCTTTGTTCCACCTTTCGTGGTGGGAACCACCAAGTGTCAGCTACAACACAGGTAAATTTACAGCTCCCAAGTTCCACAGCCCCTGCCACGATGGTGGAGGAGCTACCCTGACAAGAAACCCCCCCAAAATACATTCAAGAGAATGGCTGCAACGATAAGGCAACAAACAGTGTGAAAAATACTGAAGAAGAGGAGCCCCGAGGTGTAACCCGGTGCCCTCCCATGGTTCTGAGAGAGTCAGTTCAGCAACACTTCAGCAGTGGGTCAGTACAACCATTGGGGTGTGTTGGACTGCCAGCAATCCCAACCCAGGTCTCCTCACGGGGACCTGCTCCCACCTACAGCTCTGCAGGACCTGCCCTGTCCAAAGATTCTGCTGCAAACTCCCTCAGGGAAAAATCTGACAGTGTTCCAAAGTTCTTGCAAAGCCTGCAGGACAAACCTTTGGCCTGCTGCTAGTGAAGCCACTGGAGTCACAGCCTAGGCTGACAGTGTCATTGGCAGCTATGTTACAGCAATGTTAAAAAAAAATAGCATCAGCTGCTTTAAAAAAATAACAAAAAGGACTGAAAATGGCTTTGGGGAGTGACAGGTTCACCTAGGACAGAGAGGGAGGGAGGAGGAAGTTGTTTGGCTAGAGCAGGTGAGCTACCCAGAGGTTCTACATCCAGCTTGTGGTGTGTTTGATCCGTGTCAGCGTTCAAACCCACAGGGATTTTTTCCTTCTCTTGCTCCACTCCTGATCCTTGCCCCTCTAGAGGCACTCTGATGAGCTAACACGTGTGCTGCTGCTTCCTCACAGCTCTGAGGAGCAGAGGCTGGGTTAACTGCTGCTCAGCCTGGGACACGACTCCTGTCAGGGCAAGGTGGAGCGTGGTGGAGTGTCAGTACAAAAAAAAAACCAACCCAGAAATCTTCATTTGTAAGCCTCTAACAGCAAAGCTCCAGGTGCTGAGGATGTTTCTGGAGAAAGCTACAGCAGGACCTGTTCCTGATTTTTTTTCTACAGGGAGCAATGATCCAAATCCCACCCAGGCACCTTCCCTGCTCCAACACAAGCTGGACTCCAAAGGTTGAGGGAAATCCAAGCCTTGAGAGAAGACTTCTGTGGCTTGTGGCAGGAGTTGTTGGGAGTCCTCTCTCACACACACATCCAGGGTGGTTCCTTCATGCTCCTCCTCTTCCCAAAGATCCCACGTGTCCATCTTCAGAGCTGCAGGAGAAACCTCAGTGGAGCTCTTCCTTCTGATGTGCAACACCAAAACAGCCAATAACTCATTCTCCAAGGAAAAAGGGAGCAACTGTGGATTTGGGGCAAAAACCAGAAGTCCTCCAGCAAAGAGGAGGTACCAAATTCATTGCCACAACACTGTCCAAGTGTTCCAGCCGTGTCTGTCACACTGGTCACAAAGCCCTAAGTGGTGCCAGGTCAGAAGTGACATCAGGTACCACAGACCTGACCTAAAGGTGTGGGAAGTCAGCTAGGGAGGTGCTTAAGTGTCCAAAACCCAAAGGTGACACACCTCAGAGTACTGAGCACACAACCTGGGCACCTTCCCCTCTCCAACACCAGTTGGGCTTCAAGGGTTCAGGAAAAACTCAGGAAACTGTTTAACCTGGAACCCTTCTTAGGCCCAAACCAAAAAAACAGGTCTTACCACCAGATTCCTTTTTGTGTTTTTTAAAGGAGAGAATAAATCCAAATTTGGAGGAGATCTCCAAATCATGTGCATCTAACATTGATTTTTTTGTTTTTTTATTTCATTTATACTATTTCTATCCCTAAGAAGGTGACTAAAATCTCACTTTAGAATACTTTCTAAAGCAGGATGTTCTTCAACCATTCTTCAAGTTCATGTGCACTCCCAAGGTTGAAGGAAAAAACCCAGATTCAGCTCTAGCTAAGGAAATAAACCTCAGTTTCACTCTATGTAGTTACAGTGCTGTAAAGAGAAAATAATTTAGGAACCATTTCAGGTCTGAAACATTTCCTGTGTTCAGACAAATGCAAAGGCTGAGCCTGAGGTCCTGTCTTTCAGCAGAGACAGGAGCTGCAGCAGCTCGAGTGCTTTTCTCCTGAAGATTTCTCTCCACCTCTCCTTTCTTCCAGCCTGACTTGCTGAAGCCCCCCCTGAACCATTGCTGAAGTCACAAAGATGGGGAGTTCAGAAGAGAAGGTGCCAGCAGTGCCCCTGAAGTCAGTTTGGCAGGAGGAGGAAGCCCCTGAAGGCCAGTGCAGAGGTGCTCAGCCACCCGTGGCTGCTCAGGAGTTGAAGGGAGTCCCTCCTAAGTTGTGTCCTCTGGAGGGGCCCTTCGCTGGCGGGCAGATTTCTGCCTGCCTCTCTGAGGGGAGGGGGGAGTCTCCTGCTCAGCTTCAGTCTCTGCAGGCTCGTTGTCTCCCTGCTGGGACCCCGTGTCCCCTATCAGTTCTCTCAGGAACTTGAATTTGGACAAAAACAACTGCCAGACCACGTACCAGCCTGTGGGAGGAAGGAAAAAGAGGTGCCACTTAGTTATCTCAGACACACTGTCAGCTCTCAGGCAAAGTGCCCCACAAAATGCAGAAAAAATGGGATCAGCTCCCACCCTCTACCTTGATGATCTTGAGATTAAGACCAGGTTATAACAAACCTCCTTCAAAATGCACAAGGTCTTCCTTACAGACACTAGAAGAGCCCATCTCCCAAATTCAGGGGTTTCCCTCACCAAGCCCAAAGCCCTTCCAAGTGAAAATCACATTTTCTGGTAAATTTTAATGTTCTGCTCCACTGCTAAAATGCTCTGGGTCCCAAAACTATGCAAGTAAAAAGCTGAGATGGTTGTACTTCTAGAATCTCTCTTGAAAAATATTTAAGATCCAGCTCCTCCTCTCTCTTGAAGTTCTTCTCTACCAAGGAACTGAAAAAAGCAGATATAAATATGTTAAACCTAACCCAAAATCTTCCTTTTAAAGCCCACGCTTGCCTAAGTGTGTAGGTGCCAAGTGGCTGGAGCTTTAGCCAGCTGAGGACTGGTGAGATCCCCTCCCCTCCAGCTAACCAGGCAGGTTTCACCTCCCACAGAACAGCACCCAGCTCCTCTGAAACTCTCAGCCCAGCAGTGTAAGATTTCACCAGCTCTTTGAAACCACCCCCCCAGAAGTGCCATCTGCAGCACCAAACCCTGGAGCTCCACACCAGTGCTCCCAGTCCCTGCCCCAGCTACTCAACCCTATACTGGTTGAGGAAACTCCTCCCAGTCAGAGCTCTCAGCACAAAAAGGGCCAAACAAAGACCAAGAGGTAGCATTGTGCACCACAGCACTGCTGGTTTTCTTCCTCTTCTGGTGCCAAAAAGAGCAGCCCACTGCTTAGGACAACACAAGCCCCACCCTTCCCCTCCCTCCTGGGACACTCTTCACATCCTGCTGAGTTTTAACCCCCCTAACTCCTCTGGAGGAAAGCTTCTCTACAGCCTTTTGTGATCTAAATTAACCCCTACAGCCTGCACCAAGCACTCCCTTCTCCTTTGACACCTAAACCTTGACATGACCACTGATTAAACTGAATCTGATGTCCCACAAATACATTCAATCCCCCTAAACCCAGAAAAAAAACTCAGTGGTAGATGTCTGGATTCAGCATCTCTTCTTCTTTCAGATCTAGAAGTGAAAATGGAAGTGGCAACTTTGTGAAAGTTCCCCTCAGAGGAGTATTTCAAGGCTCAAATGCTTTGTGCATCCTCAAGGCCAGAAATCAATCTGTTCTTCTGCTTGAGCATCATTAGAAATAATTAAATTCCCCAAAGCCACGCTCTTGTCTAGTCCACATGGGAGAGAAAATGCATTAAAATATTCCAAGTGAAAGTAGGACACTTGCAGTGTGACCCAGGCAGAACATCACGAGGCCTTTTAAAATGTCTCCAGCTCCCCAGTTTGTTGACAGAGAGAAGATTTGAGACCCCAGACCTCCAATTCCAAAGTGTGTGGGGCCTTCTACTAAATCATCTTAAGCCTGGAGGGGGGGGAACTCTCAGCCCCAAATTTTTTGTTGTTTCAAAGCCACCTGCAAGGTGGATTACTGTGAAAATTTCTTCCAGAGAACAGGATGGAGGAGGGAGGAAGAGACAAAGATATTCAGGAAAAAAATGATCCAAGTACAAAGTTACTCCTGCTCAGAAGTTACTGGGGCAGAATTTAGGGCTCAAATGTTTTCCCTTCTGCAAGGAGCCCAGGGAGAATCCAGAGAAAGTGGGAATGAAAGAAACTGGAAGTTATTTCAGTCCCATTTTTAAAAGAGCAGCTGGGAAGTTGCTGTTTGCAGTCCCTGAGTGGTTTCTGTGTCAGATGTGATCAGTTTACAGATGGAGGTGTTGCTGCAAGCCTGCCCTGCCTCCTACCAAATTGACACTGGAAGGAGCAGTTGCAAGCATCCAAAAAAAGGTTTTGAATAAATGACCTGATTTCTTTTAAGTACTTTTATAGATATAAATGCCTAATTCAGCCATAAACATTTCTGAGCTATCTGGTCCAGTGGGAGGTGTCCCTGCTCATGGCAGGGGGTTGGAACTGGATGGTCTTTAAGGTCCCTCCCAACCCAAATTATTCTATGATCCTATCTATGATCTGCTTTTCACAGGGCTGAAGGACTGGGCCAAATAATTTCTGATCATTTCTGCTTTGAATTTCACCTTTTCACTTTAGAAAAGTGGTAAGATGATTTCCCCTCTGTTTGATAGCACTTGTCAGAGCATATTTGTGAGAAGCAGCAGAAATTCACACGATCCTGGGATATCTCCTGGATATTTCAGTCTATCACTCTCTGGGAGCATTCCCAGTCCTTTCTGAGTCCTTTTTATCAGCCACCTAAACCCAAAGCTAAAGTTCCTCATGCTCTTGACCCTGTATGTCCTTTTTATAAGGCTGTTTCAACACCTCTCATCAGATGGCTGTAAAACAGTCTCACCAGGTCAGGCTTACTCCAGACCACATCCAGCCACTCTCTGCTCTGTCCCTTCACCACTCTTCTCTCCCTGGCTGGCACCTACTCCTACATTTCATCTCCCTGGGAGTCTAAAAAAAACCCAACCAACAGGTCAGTTCATTTTATGTACTCCAATCCCTTTGTCATGATGGAATTTAACAGCCATTTCTTGTTCAATTTTTCAGTCCAATCAGCTTTCTAACCACCCCCTTTCCTCCAGCCACCTACTTTCCAAGCTAGCCAGCTCTAACCTATTTAGAGTTTCCTCATGCAGAATCCATCCCTGAGCTCTCACCATCTTGCCTTTTTTTAAAGAAACTGGGACTTATTTTTCATTTTAAATATTTTAATAACAAGAAAATACACCAAGATCCAGGCACGTGGTCGATTCCTGTAGCAATATAACATCTCCTCATTTATTTTAAGCTTCTAATGCTTGCTTTGCCTGCTTGCTTGCCACAAAGCATTTCACAGAGGGGGGACACCAGCAGGAAGTTGAATTTTTTTCCATTCACTGGCATTTCAGACCCATGGACCTGCTGCACAGAGCAACTGCTCAGGAGCCTGTTGTAAATAGTCACAAAATAACTTCTGAACTAAGCACCAAGGGTTGTTGTAACCCACAGCAGGTAATAGCTGCATCCTGAAGGTCACACCACAGATGGATTGGGACTGGACAAGATAACAGTGGACCTTGAGAGGTCCAACAAGGAGCCACTCTACACCCGTGGAAGGAAGAGAGTGTGAAGCTCACAGCAAGTTTCCTGCATGGAGAACTGCCAAAGATCACCAGGGACCACCACAGACCACTAAGAACCCTCCAGAAGCTCCTAAGAGACTTAAGATGCACGTGGAATGACTGTGTAAATATGATTAGTCCTAGGAAATGAGATTAATATACATGATGATTCGAGGAAATATAATGCATATATATATAATAGAACAATATATGCTCTGGCTGCTACCATGCACAGCAGGCATCTTAGGTGGAGAGATGCCCCACGTCCCCAGCAATGAACTAAGCCATCCCTGCTCTTTGATCCCATCAAGGGGTTTCATCCCAGAATTTCGGTGACAAGTCCATCCCTAAAAAAGCTCCCAGCTTCCCGAAGGAAGCTCTAGAGGCATTTCAAGGCTCAAAATGATTGGGGAAGAAGGAGAAGGATGCGCTGCGAGGCGCACAAGCCCCCACCACCCCGAGGGCACGCCGCCCTTTCCTTTCCTTCACTCCATCCGAGCAAAGAGGAGCCACCAGAGCCCGGGAAAGCGGGGAAGGGAGGGGGCCGGGGCTGAGGGTGGCGAGCCCGAGCCCAGCAACGCCGACACCCGCCCGGGC
>NW_008584721.1:99853-132357 GCF_000691845.1 Merops nubicus | reverse complement strand
CTCCGGGAGGTGGCACCGGCCGGCGGGGCCGCGCCTTGCGGGCACATGGAAACCCTTGTGGTGCGAAGCTGAAGGGTTTGTTTCCCTCCTTTATTAACTCAGGGGAAGCCAGATCAGTTCGATTTTTGTACCCGTGTTTTTTCCCCTACCTAGTAGTGCACGTACTGCACGCTCACTGTTGGCAGCAAGGGCTGGGAGAATTGTGTTGGTCAATTTCTTCCTGTTTTGCATCTCTCTCTCAGCAGAAGGTGGGATCTTTTTCTGTGGAATTCCTTGGCCCGGTTGAGGATGCTGCAGTACAGTAGCATTTACCAAATATTCAGCGTTCAGTAACTGCATTTTTAGGTTGAAGTATGTAAACTAAAACAGTAATTTTGGTATTGAGAATATTTCGCCTGCTTCAGTGAAACAGGCTATGAGTTGTTAGTTGTAGTAGCCTTAGGGGAAAAAGTTGACATTGTGGGCAGATTTTATGCCAAATTTTGATCTCAGTTACACCCCAAAAACCTCATGGGCTGCAGTGGTATTGCATTCAGTGGCAGAGGATTTCTACCAGCATTGTGTTGTTATTTGGTTTGTTTTGACTTGATCTGTTTTTTATGCTAGGAGTATTGTAATACATTGCAGCAGTAAGGCAAAACAGCTACATTTCACCATCCATATTTTTTAATCTTCTTATACATCTTCATGTGCATTAGTTATGTCAAAATAAAATGTTTATTGGGCACAAACTTTTATAATAGTGTCTAAAATTCTTTCTTGGCAAACTGAATTATAGTAAGTTTTACTAAGTGTACCTTCTCTTAACTTTGTTTGAATGATTTCTTTGAGTGCTTAGTCCAGATACTTGTTGTTTGGGAACGAACAGAGACTGCTTGCTATTTAAAAGCAGGCTCTGAAATCTAAATTACTCCTTTGTGTACTTTTATTCTACATGGTTATTTGCACAAAAACTGCAATAATAACAAAACTATTTTTAGGAATGGTTGCAATATCATTGTTGTTTCAGGTTCTTAATTCCGTAGTGTACTAAGAAGTTATTTTCTTTCTAAACCAGTATTTCTCACACTCAGTTTCTGCTCAGATATAAGCAGTGTAAAGTTTGAGGTTTTAGTTACACTGAGCTCAGAAGATACCAGTTGATTGGCTTCAGTAAGACTTCTGCTAATCTGCAACCCTCACGTTTCTTCCAACTGCTAAACAAAAACTGAATATGTAAGAACAGGGCAGATTTGCCAGGTGATTGGACACTCATTTTTTCTTTGGTGTGTATTTTAGAAGTACATTGAGATAGTATAAATATTTTGTATAGAGGTACTGAGAAGAAAATGGAAGTTCTGCCTTCATCATTAAAAGTCCTTAGTTGTCTTTCACACTTTTAGCATGTTTCTAAACATCTAAGAACATGAAGTATTTTTATGTTTAAGAAATTACAATAACATGCTCTATATATGCTATAGTGATAACTTTGTAAGGTTTAGCTATCTAAAGTTTAATTTTTTGTTAATATATGTTGTCTTAGTTTTTTTTTTTTAGGCAACATTTACTGTATGTTAGCAGAAAACGTGAAAGCCTCCTTTTACTTCTAAAGAACTCTTATGGTTTCAAAATTTGATGAGTCTGAGTGCATATTATTTTAACTACCCATGTGTATGGTGAAGTGAACATGCAGGAGTCACGTCCTGAGCAAAGCCATGTGAATATAAATATTGAAAATTGAGTTTGAGCCTATATTGTATTTCCAAGACCCTCAGGCACTGGAAATGAAGAAGTCTGTAGAAATGGCAAACCTTTAAGAGAGCAGCCTTTCTGTTCTTCCCTTTTTCTCAAAGCTAAGCCACTGAGGGAAGTTCTTGCCTGTTGTTGGAAGCATGCTTGAGCGGTGACACTGAACCAGGCTGTGTTTAAAATACTTGATCAGTCCACAGCATTGCTAATGTAACAGAGAGACCTGAACCCTGAGGCAAAAGGTTCCGAGATGTATGAAAGGGGAAATAGATGGTTTTGCTTTTTCATGAGCTATCTTTCTTTTCTTGTACTGTCAAGACTGCTAGGGAAATCTTGGAATATGCCTTTCTGTTTTCTTAAAGAATTTAATATAACGTGTTTACCAGTGTTTCATCAAAATTACGTTCTTTTTGGAGGAGACAGAACATTTTCTTTTGACCTGACTACGTTATTTGCAAGTAGTAATTCACTCAAAGCCTTTAGCTACAGAGATATGAGAAAAATTGCTTTGTCTTTGAACCAGAACTTGTTCTCTCACAGGAACAAAGAAAGAAAAAAATGTTGAAAGGTACTTTTATAGGTGGAACATTTCATTATAAAATTTCACTTTTTCTTCAACAGATATTTTTAAGAGGAGTAATGTTTTGTTTTTCTAATTGGTTTTACTCACATTTTCCCTTTCTACTCTAAATTATTAATAATTATTAATTATGTATTAATAGTTTGCATTTAATTTGACTTTTTAAAAAGAAATAATTTGTCTTGCTGTCCTGCCATTAAGATAGAACATGGCATTGTCTTTCAGTTATGCTAGAGTGTTTAAAAACACATTTATTACTCTGTATTAATACTTATTAAATTATTTCAGGAAAGTGACCAGTTTGATTGTTAGCTTCAAATGACTGCCATTGTTTTAAATGCTCTGCTTAAATATTTAAGCTGCTAGTTTATATTCTTTGCTAGGTCAAGGAACAAAGTTTCCTCCTATGCTTCCAAGGTGGTTCTCAACAGATGGAAGGCATTACTGTCCTATCTGAGAACTTATATTGCATATGATTTTATTTGTCTCTTTAGAAACGTAATAACTGTGTTTTTTTCTTGAGTTATAGCCTTCTCTAAAAAGTTACAGTCTTTTGAATTTCTCTGTGTGTGCTATAATGGACCTCCCTGGACTATTCCTGGTTTTGTGTCTTTCTGGGATGATGTAGTCATCTCTCAATGCAGTATAGGAGAGAGGAGGAAATAGCAGTCTACATTATAATGTTGCCAAAATTAGAGATTCTTAGAAGGCATAAATAAATGCATTTATAATGGTATTACAATTCTTAATGCAAAATAAAGTTTGCAGATTATCTAACTTAATCTTTGCATTTGTATCATTTCCAGAAATAGCTATTTTTGTTGCATACTTATTGCAGAAGCAACGACCAAGTTCTGTCTGTCTTGATGACCCTTACTCTTTAGTGGATGTTACAAAATGACTTTTCCTTCAATGCTGTATGTAAATATCTGTATGAACGTGTTCCATTGAACATCAATCCACTGTTAGATTTAGAGAAGAGAATAAACACGTATCACTGAACTAGAGAAACGTGCTGAAGAGGTATTTTCATTACAGTGTGGACCAGCATATCTGAGGGAACATCTTACTGCTCTTGAACAGAGTAATGACACATGCTGGCCCAGATAAGTGTTTACAGCTTTTCATCTGTTTGCAAGTGTGAAGTATCAAGTTTATAACTGAAAAAAAATTGAATAAGCTGAAGTCCTTGTTCTGCCTGGGTTTTGGGAACATTTTGTTTCAGGCCTAAACAAAGCTCAGGCAAAAGTGTTGTTATAAGTTAAGTTATATAGTGTGTTAAATTTTATGAACATATGCATTTAGATGTAGCCCTAGATATATGAAAAGTCTTTGACTGATTAGAGCTTTTAATAGACAAAACCATCCATTCATCCTCTATTTCTAGCTAAACTTTGCTAACTTTTAAAGAGACATTTTTACTGACCAAATTGGTGGAAAGGAAGTTCCAATTCAGACAAATGAGATGGGGAAAGCAAAGGTATATTACATATTTTTCATTCTTTTTGTGGATTAGAGAAGAAAGACCAAATTTTCATGTTTTTTCCTTGGATCCAAAAATGAGATTACATCTATCTCTGTATGTTTGTTGGTAAACAAACAAACAAAACCCCCACCACTTTAAAAGTACTTTTTTTTTTTTCATTTATAACTCCAAAGGTGTATTGTAGTCACCTAAAGTCTCAATTTTAGACCATTGGTCAATATCTGAAGTATATGTACAGTATGTAGTGTGAATTGTCTTAGCTGAAAATGTTGCATATACATTGTTTGAAATAGCATTAATTATGGATTAAATGCTTAAACATTTTTTAGGTTGCCCAATACATTGTTGAGGAGTCAAGAGGAAGAAAAGTAGAGGTGAGCTTTTTTATTCTACATGTAAAAAATACACAGTATTCTGTCTTATGAATATGCTTTGCACTGGAAGTCAAAAATATAGCTCTGATACCAAACCAGGGGAGAGAAAAGTTTTGAGATTCACTCATTCAAGAGTCAGCTGATTTATCTAAGATTACATGAATTTAGATATATTGGGTAATGGAAATTCCAAATACAGTGTGAATATGATGGTTGGTTTTATTCAACTGGCATAAAATGGTCAAATTTTTGGAGCCTAGCATCTGGGATTTTCCGATGTGCTTAGGTGAGGGACTTGAAGGAGAACAAGTGTGTACCTGGTAGTTTGGAACATCTAGATCCTGACATTTCTTGGATGTTGGTTAGACATAACAAGGTATGAACAAGTTCTTTATTTGAAATATTGATGTGAATACTGAACAAACTGGACCATAAATAAGTATTAACACATTGAGTTAATATGTTAAGTGATTAAAAAAAAAATAACATAAGGCCATATAATGTTTGCACTATGGCTTATTGATGGTCAATTACAGTTTCTATTGGAGAAAATATTGAAATATGTAAAACTAACAAATCTTTTGTTAGATTCTTCTGAGACATCTCAAAAATTTCACATAGGTTTAGTAATTTTCTAGTAGAAAAGAAATTTGTGAGAAAGAAGAAATTCGTGAAAAACAAACCTCATCAGAGATTGAAGTGGTCATTTAAAGTACTTTCACAGACTCCTAAGGCTAATAGAGCAACTGCTAAAAAAGTATTTTGCTAAAACGGAGTCACCAGCAAGTGAACATCTCTATTGTGTAATATTTTTAACATTTATGTTAGAAAAAAAATGGTTATGTGTTTGAAATATTCATTAGAGCAGCTATTCAACACAAAGGGAACATAAAAAATAACTTTAGTTGCTCAATATTTTCCTTTTTAGAGCTATAACTACCTTGGTTCCAAGGTAAAACTGCTCTCAGAATTACCAAGACATTTGGAATGACCAAAACATTGGGACTTATTTATAAAAGCTCAGATTTTCCAAGCATGTAATCTTTCTTTCAGTATCCTGAGCAGAAG
Source organism: Merops nubicus (assembly GCF_000691845.1). Lineage (NCBI taxonomy): Eukaryota > Metazoa > Chordata > Aves > Coraciiformes > Meropidae > Merops > Merops nubicus. The sequence continues at coordinate 127,121 of NW_008584721.1, read as the reverse complement.
CTGCTGAGTATTGCAAATATGTTGACACATTGATCTTTGCGTTCTATTTTCATACTCATTTTAGTATCTCTCTTAACATTTCTTGAAGCTAAAAAAAAACAGTAGTCGTTTGCTATCAGGAGCCATTCATGTTGGATTCTTCTTGCTGCCCTGTCCTTGTATCTCAGAGCTGACCAATAAAGTACAGAAATAAGCAATTTTAAACTAGTATTAAGCTTGAGAAGAATTTAATAAGTAAGGTAAACCCTGAATGATAGTGTAAAATATGTAATTTTATTGCAGTCCCCTTTGGCATATATTTTAACACATCATCTTATATTACATTATCAGTGTTTTAAAGTGTACCATGGAGTACACAAATATGACAATACTCAGGAAGCAATTTAAGACCATGCAGTGAGATGATTCTCTGTAACACCCACATCTGATTTGCTGCAGGAATTGTAGGGGTGGTAAAGTAGGAGTTCTTCTTTCCTTGTGGATTGTGTTCCAAATGAAAATCCTTATTCTTTTTACCTTTGTCTAGTTTTGGTTTGTTTTGTGGTTTTAGGATTTTTTTAAGTCTCTGCATTCAGTGTAATGAACATGTTATTGCTGTTTTGACAGAAAAATGTTCTCAAAGTTTGGAGAAGTTTATTTCTCTCAAAAATCATCTATTGCAGTGTTTCAATGGTTCTTTTTGGTGGTGGTTTCTCCAAAAGTTTAATGAATAAATTAATTGCAAGCATTCTTAGGTGTGTTATTATCAAAGCTGCACATTCTGCAAGTGCTAAGATGCCTGTTTTACTGATGAAGCTCAAATGCATCATGTAGTCCCAAGACTAACTTTTCATATAACTTTAAAGTCCGGTAGTTGAACATGTGAAGAACTAATTTAGCTAGCAGGTTCATACCATGAAGCTTAAAATAAAACGGACTGTTTATTTTACTTTGCTTACTTTGTGTAATGGTGATAGGATTTATAAAAGGTATGAGTCTGGAATATTTAGGTTAAGAACATAAATCAAAAGTGTATGGATTCTGTTACCTCAGGTGATCACTGTGTTCGTTATTAAGAATAGAAGGAAAATATTCTTGTGGCAGGAGGCTGTGATTATGTACACTGGCTTTGGTTCAGTACAGCACTTAGATTCCACCTTAATTGTTGGCTGATAGATTTAACATATGCTTCAAATAATGTGTATTCTTAAGTGCTATTCTGAATCAAGTGCTACTGCAATAAGCTAAAAAAAAAATCTGCTAATACATTTAGAAGAAAACCCCATATTTTTGGGCTCATATATGTGAATAGTAAAATTTAATGATAGTATGAAGAAATGTGATTTTTAAAAAATATCTTGGTTTTCATGAAATATAATGATTACATAAATGTTAACAAATAATACTTTATTCTTCATTCTAATTTTAAGTGACTTGTTCAAGCTACATAATTTATTGAAATCATTATGCTCCCATTCAGGCTTTACAGGGAACTTTGACATGCATTCGTTATGCAACTTTTGGAGAAGTGAATTCCCTTATTGTTGATACAGTTGCCTAATGTTTCACACAAATAATAAGTGTAACTTTTTTTTTAACAGAATGGCTTTGCAGTTATTACAGTTCACTTGAATATTTTTACATTAACAAAAAAAGTAGTATGAAATCTCTTCTGTAGCCTTTTTTGATACAGCATTCTTATTTTGGCCAGTATATCCTGACTGTCACAGTTAGTTTATGTCACTTTCTATGAAGCATTTCCTCAATCTATTCAATGTTTTGATGACGATTTTAAAGATGGGTTGGTAGTATTTAATTTTTCAGTGGCTATGAGGTACTGGTAAATTATTATTCCTTCTCCTTGAGGCATATTGTCCAGACCCTAGTAATTGTATACACATATGTACATACATAGAAAATTCAGTACTAGGAATGCTATTGTCAAAGCTTTCTCTGCTCAGTAATAATAAAGATGATATCTTAATTCTGATTGTTGGTATATAAGTAGGGCTAAGTAGCTTAAAGCACTAGCCTGGAAAGGAGTCAATCTGATCTATCCACGGCATTGTTTCTCTTCCAGGAAAAATAAAATTCTATCAATAATTTCAAAAGGTTTTTGACAAAAACATGTCAAGCAAAGTGTGTAACCTGTTTTAATTATTAAACTTCTGTATAAATCTGTCCTGACATACCTGTTTAGTATCTGACAGCTGGCACAGTGGAAGCATACAGTGTTCTACACATTGATTTTTGTAGCAAGATTAGCTGGACTGGGCCTCCCAGTGTTCAATAATGATAAAGTCCTACTGCAAATAGACATTTCTTACAGTCTGCTTGTGTTTCTATCATAATATATGTTAGATCCAGTTTAGGAACTGTTCCTGTGTGAGATGACTGAAGTGAGATTGGCATTTTTCAGTTGAATTTAATTGAGTATTTTTCCCCAGTAAATTAAGCTCTGATGTCACTTGGTGTTTAAAAGTGTACATGCCTCAGAGTTTGAGTGGATGGGAACTGGTAATCTCTTTAGAGTTGGTATCAGGATGATACTGAAAAGAAAATATTGTATTTTTAAGGTTGCATATAGGCTCAAATCCAGTCCAATCACTGACTTATTGCAGTGACTCTGTTTTGTAAAAGCTCTTTTAGATGTAGAAGTACCTAACTGTTGCAGAATTTGCCAGCAGGACTACAATCATGCCCAGGGATGTAATTTGTAATTGATCTGATGAATGGGGATTTCATTTCAGTGCTTTCTTTTTGCTACTGTGTAGAAGTCTTCTGGAGGACTCTATCGTGAGCATATAAATGCAGTCAGGAAGGAAGCGTTAAAATTCAAACCCTAAGCAAAACTATACAAATGCCTGGAAAAGCTGATGAACATAGTGGTGTTGTTAAAACAGAAGACTAGGAAATCTTCACCAGTAACTTCTTGTAGGTGGCCTTGGATGTATCTCTCTATAAAAAATGGTCACTTTGTATAAATATTCTTACAGGATTCAGACTCTACCTGTTGTAGAAATTTCTATTGGAAGTAATATTTGTTACCATTAATTATCTGCATGTTTTAACAGTAACAGTTTATGGTTTTTTATATTGTAGATGACATTCTATATGTCCAAAACTTTGATTTAGAGCAGATTTCTATCTTTAATGCTTATTTATTTAGATTGCATGAAAATATGGACTTTGTTACCATGTATGTTGGAGCTGATTGACAAATGCAAGAGAGATATTTTTGAAGTAGATATGAAATATGGAAATATTTTCTCAAAACCTTTCTCTGAGTCAGTCACTGTTTGTTAGGCAGAATTTTCTTTTTAGTTACAGGCAGAGAAAATTGTATGTAGAGAAAGATCACCCTGAAAAATTTAATTTAGAGTTTTACGTACTCCAATATTATATATGCACCAAACTCCAAGTGGGCCTTTAACTTGGAAAAGCTGGGTAAATCCACAATATACGCTGTAATGTGTAACCACTATAAATAGATAATGGATAGAATTAACTGAAATTTAGTCAGACCAGAAAAATATCCCAGGAAAGTAGGAGACTGCTATGGCATGGATTCTCTATCTGCATGAAACTTATGGTGAGGGAGCTGTGTGAAATTCTAGTGGAATGAATACTGAAAACCACTGTATAAAGTAAATTATGTATTGCTGCCAGAATAATTCACAACCTCAACAAAACATATGCAAATGTATTAAATTACCAGAATTGGAACAACCACAAAGTAAGTATATTCACCCATGTACAGAACCAAGCAGAAGCAGAAAAGAAATAGCAAAAACTATCCTGGTTAACTTCAAGGATATGAATATAATTATTTCAGTTAATGGGCTTGGATCTCACCCAAGCCTAAAATTGACCATGGGCATAAATATTTGCACACTGAAGACAGGAAATAAAGAAATTTTAATTTCATTTAGGAATATTCATAGAGTGATTTTAAAAACTAGTATAAACATTTTTCTAAATTAAATTTTTGATTTTCAGGTCTAAAACCAAGGAAATGTGATGGAGGAAATGGAATCTCAAAACCTTTAGGACTGCCACAGTAAATTATACTGGTAAAGATACTGTTGCTAACATACAAGCTAGTGCATCTGCCAGTCCTTCAGCAGCTAGTAAATCTTGTAAATATTTTTAAACGCAATAAATAAAGCATGTTATTTTATGCAGTTTGGAATGAAATTTATAATACATTGCAAAATCTAGTTGTCAAGATAAATTATTAGTAGTATTTTCTGTTTGTTTTGCACAAAATCAGAATGTTATAGCATTTAAAAATTATTTGTGGATTTTGGCTAACCTTAAACTTATAACCTCTCAATATGCTGATACTTCCATTTGATTAATCTATAAATAATATCACAAGGTATTTAAAGAAGCTGGTGATACTCCATCTAGTAAAATCTGATGGTTTTGAACTGTCAGTTCCTCTGACACTAAATGACTACTCTTTTTTCTACTCCTTTCTCTGGCGCCTGGCTCCCATTTTCACTATGTCTTGCATTGTGTCCTCTAAATACTACCCCTTTGTCTTCACTGTCCTGATGGATGAGATCTTTACTTTTATTCTTTCATACTGGCCTGCTGTTCTTTCTCATTGCTGCTAGTTTTGCATCTTTTCTCAAGTTTCTTGTGCTGATGTTGCTTCTAGCTTGCTGCCTTTCTGAATGTTACCCAGCATTTTGTTTCTTCAAGCTATCCAGCCTCTTCTCGCTTCGCCCTGCCTGGAATTACTGTTCTCCTTCTAACAACAGCCGTCATTTTATGCCAGTCTTCTCTTACTTGTCTCTTTTATCTTCCTTCTGCCACAACCATAACCAGGCAAATTTTCCCATCCTTGTCTTTTTTTCCTCATCTTTATTTCCATGGACTCATATGCTTTTTCTAGATTTAGATCACTCCCCAGTCACCAAGATAGGAAAACCTTAATTTTTTGCAATATAGTTCAGAATAAAAATCTGGGAGAAAATTTTACATCGTAGGCTCCATTTAAGGCAGTGAAGTCTCTGATTCTTTGATTTTCTGTTTTCTAGTGTATAATTTACTGTATGAAATGCGATATTAATTGCCAGGCTTAAAGATAAGCTGAACAATTATTTTATAAATTCTTTAGTGATGGAATCTACTTGAATGGGAAAATGTATCTCTGTGCAAGTTCCCAAGGCTACTCACCCCACTCTTTTGATAAGTCTTCCCCCTCCCCAGCCCTTACCATTTTCAATGATATCACTCTGACACAGTTTCTCTATAGTTATGTTAAATGCTTAGAAAAAGATAGAGGATTGTCTCTTGTATCTTCAAGTGTTAAGGAGGGAAGGTTTGGAATGTGTTGTACTCAGGAAATCCTGAATTAGTGAAGTGCTGCAGGGAAGTCAGAGGAAAGGAAGAGTTCTGGCATGTTCCATGATTGCCACAAATCGTCGTTCTCTTGTAATGTGGATGCAAGAGAACTGCGTGGGACTCTCCTAGTGGAACAGGCTATCTGAGCAAAGAGGGGATTTTGCTCTTGAGACCTAGCTGAAGGATTTGGTCTCTACAAATGACTACAGCTTTCTAGAATCTGTGTATGGATTGACTATGCACATCTGTAGCTTAGTGAAGTGAACTATCCTACTATCCTTATGTATTGCCTGTTAGCTCTGCTGAATAATTTTCCTTTTCTACTTCAGGATTTCTTTTCAAGTACAATTTAAAAAATTAAACGTGGTTTCTTGAAAGTTGAAAGTCAGTGTCACTCTCATCAAGTTACGGTCTTGAAAGGAAATTCTTGTTTAAACAATCCTTTTTGTGTATGTGTGTTGCTCAGTTTGCAGTACAGTTTTTAGGAACAGAAAAGTATCTATGTTTTTGAACAGAGGATCATTTGAGTTTAAAAAACAATACGCTTTTACAAAACCTAAAACAAGTGGAAACATTTGCATGATTTTTTATAAATTCCGATGTTTTTGTTCTGGTGTAATTGTATTTCCCTTTGGTTCCTAGGCATTGCAGTACTTTACTAGTATATGAAAACAAGAATGTGAAAATATGTAGAAAGCAATAATTTGTGAAGCAGGTTCTGACCTAAGGGAGTCTGATTTCAGGACAGTAATTTCTGAAGTCACTGAAGCTATGGTTATCATGATGTTTCTCTCCAAGATACAGTGACTTGCTTTTCCTTTGACAATAAGGTGAAAGGGAGGAGCCTTACTATTTTAGCCCTTCCTGTCAATATCCTATTTTGTGATATATCTTAGTGCTTTAGGTTTGCAGGATGCTCACCATTTTGTTCAATAACCACTTGTTCTCTTTTATGCCTACTGCAAAGTTTGTTGCTTGTCCAGATCTGCTTTGGTGCCTAGTTTTTGGTGAAATGAATAGAAATAGGGAGTATACATAAATTTGCTGTCATATTAACATGTTGTGTCTTAACATAATTCTTGTGTAAGTTTCCAAATATTCCCTTTCCTCTAAAGGTCTCATCTGGTGTTCCTATATTGTGCAATAATATCACAGCAACTCATGCAGACATCAACAAACTAACCTTGGTGGCTAGCTTTAACAGAGATAACCACTGAACTGTGGTAGTACGGTGTCCTGTGTAGCACCAGCAGTCATTATGAATATGGGTAGCAACAGCTACATCTCCTCTACTGACCTGTGCTCTGTTGTGATCAGTCTGGTAATTGAAAACCAATGTGAGTGTCTGTTTAGTGCTTTAGTAGCACATACCAGACTTGAACTACTTCTTCTTCCTTATTGAATAGGACATTGAAAGCAACTTGCTTAAAGTTATATTAGAAATTCGTAGCAGAAACACGTTTCAAAGGCCAGTAGGCGAACCATGAAAACCCAGCAGCTACTAGCCGATGACCTCATTCTTGTCCATCAAAACTGGTGCTGTCCAAGGTCGTAGTAAATTGTGTTTATGCATAGACAGTCTGTTATAATTGTAAGTTGGTCCTGAATTCTGTTTAAAATTATATCACATAACATTATTATTACAAAACCATTTCTAGTAATAATAATGACATTACTGGATTAGTTGGAAGAATAGGGAGGTGATTCTTCTCCTCTGTTCAGCACTGGTGACACCAAACCTGGAGTACTGTATTCCAGCTGGGCTCCTTAGTACAGGAGAAACATGGACATACTGAATAGGGTCCAATGAAGGGCCGCAAAGATGATTAAGGGACTGGTCTGTCTCTCTTGTGAGGGAAGGCTGAGAAAGCTGGGACTGTTACCCTGGAGAATAGAGGGCTCAGGGGGGATCTTATCAACATAGGTAAATACCTGGAGGGAGGGTGCAAAGAGAACTGAACCTGGCTCTTTCCAGTGGTGTCCAGTGACAGGACAAGAGACTGTGCACCAGCTGAAAGACAAGCAGTTCTATCTCAGCACTGGGAAACAATTTTTACTGTGAAGGCGACTGAGCATTGGCACAGGTTGCACAGACAGGTTGTGGAGTCTCTCCTTGGAGATGTTAAGAAAATGTCTGAGCATGTTCTTGGGCAACTGGCTCCAGGTGGCCCTGCTTGAGCAGGGAAGTTGGGCCAGATGACCTCCAGAGGTTACTTCTAACCTCAACCATTCTGTGATTCTGAGAACAGAGACAGAGGTTTTTTTGAATAAAGGTGGGACAATGAAACAAGTTCAGTCAGGATTCTTCTCTTCAGGAAGAGGGATGTAGGCTAGAAGTAGTGCTTTTGCTGCTGGGTAAAAATAGAAATATATACATAAAACATGATAGAAGGATTTGCATGAGTTGTTCTGTTAATATCACACCATAGATATGTCAGTCTGTTGTTGGCACATGGTCAGAAAAGAGTTGCAAACCAAGTCAGTGAGACAGACACCTGCTTTCCTCATGTAGCTGAGCACACTAGGTATCTGCTTCTTACAGAAATCTGTTGAACTTTGGCAACCTACTTAACCTGACACCTTCCAGGTTCTCACTAGATGCCAATATCCACCTTTTAAATACCTCGTGTCCTTTAAGATCTGTACTTCGTTGAAGAATGATCAGTGTTCAGATCTTTAGCCATCTACGCTAAAACACTCTTCTAGAAATAATCTTGAAAGTAAAGATTCTTGATATTGTTCTTCAGTCAGAGAACACTGTAACCTTTATGTGACAAGGTTATGCATCTTCATTCTAATTCCTCTGCTTTTCTGGTTAGCACTGAAGGAAAATAGTTTATTCTCATGAGGAAGTAATTTTCTCTGAATTGAGTTCTTTTTTTCCCCTCTGTGTTAAGAGTCAATCTTTTCAAGTGCCAGGCCTCTGAATAAGAGTTCTGTTATGAAACAACCAATCTCGGTATGCTAGGATCTGTCTTCCAGACAGAATGGAAGAAAATCTCCCTTTTTAGGTCTGGAATGTAAGCAGTTAAATCTCAGTGTCTGGAATGCTTGAGATTTACAAGATACCTTTCTCCAGCCAGGTATTGTGAAGTTATTTACAGAGCTCCGAGTTTTAACACTTGGTAGTTTGAATACTGTAGGAATTTTCTTTTTATTTTGCAAATTTTTATAATTAAATTCTGGACTTGTGTTTTATGGAAGACTATAAATTTAAATGTATAGTGTTAAAAACCTTTTGTAGAAATTTTCCTTTGTGTGCATCATTAAAGTTAATATAAATGTCATATTTAAAACCTCATGCAACTCCTTGAATATTTTCCCATCTGAGTTTCTGCTTTAAAAGACAGTCCTAATCCTAACAATTATTCTAACAGCACAGAGAAGTTAGCTTTTTTTCCCTTCTAATGAATTCACCTTCTTCCCTATTTTAAGTGAACACGTGATTTAAATTACTATATTTTAAAACTTATCCAATGATGCAAACAGAAGAATTTTTTTTTCTTTTTATTAAATATTCAAAAATATATAATATTAGTTCTAAGTAGGGATCTCAACTCTGATGATGACTGTTTCCCTAATTTGGGGCAAATCATCTAGCCTGTCACTGTCAATTTCTACATATGTTAAATGTTATGAAATGTGTTTTTTAAAATGTTAGTATTGATGAGTTAGGTTGCATAGGCTTATGAAGTATTTAGACTACTCAGATACTGGTCGTTGAGTGCAGTGAAATGCTGTTGTCACTTTATTGATTTAACATTAACTTACATTTTGCTTCAGCTTATTCAAAAAGAATATACATATTTTTTTCAAAAAGTAATTTAAAACACAGACAAGTGTATTTTATGAATTACTCAATCATTTAGTAGTCTGATTATTACAGATGCTATGCACAGTGGTGTTTTAAAGTACTTGAAACAGAGCTAAAAGTGAGACCACATTGTACCATATCATGTAATTTAAAGGTCATGGAAATTGTCCAATTATCATCTGCTGTTATGTTTATGGAATGTATTTACACCGTTTTGCATACCTTTAATGACATACAAATTATTATAGATAAACTATGAGGCAAATGTGTAATTATTCCTCTACCATGTAAAATGTTTTTTTTATGTGGTTGTTCAAAGAGGTTGAGGTGCACTCTGAATGGCTGTTTTAATAAAAAAACCCAACCCTTTGATATGAAATCGTAGACTCGTTTAGGTTGGAAGGGTGCTGCAGGTCTCTTGTCCAGTCTTCTGCTCAAAGTAGGGCTCACACCGATTTTAGAATAATTTGCTTAGTGCTTCGTCCAGCCAGATCTTGAAACCCTTAGAAAATGGAGATTCTTCAGTCTTCTATGAGATTCCCCTGATAAGACTAACTCATTTCTGTGTCACAGAATATTTATCAACACTAATACAAAAGATAATTAAGTAGAGCCTTGCTAATTAAATTTAAAGAGCCTGCTTAATGGAGCAATTTCTGGGAAATGTGAATAGAATGGCTATTTAAACCATAGGAGCTTATGTTTCAGTTCTAAACCACAGTCTATTTACACTTTGTAGTATCTTTGTTAAACAAAAAAGCTAGATGAAAGCCAATGCATCTGAAAGAAAAACAAAGACATAACAATTGAGAGTGGCTTTTATAGCCTACTTCATTTGGGTTTTCTTGAACCTTTAGTATTATAAAGCTTAGTAATGAGTCATGTCCAGACAGTTCTATCTGCTTCTTTTCATACAAACATGTCTTCTTCCCACATGGTATATTGCATGATTGATGTGAAGACTGGATAGTGATGTAATTGATATAAAAGGCTTTTGTGAAGATTTCCGATGTGATTTGTGTAATATCTCTTGCAATCTAATAGATTTTTTTTCTTAATCCTCATCTTTTAATAATTTGCTACTGTAGATCATCAATATATGTTTTCTGATTATTATTCTCTGTTTTTAGCACCATACTGATCTTTTTTGGAGACAGCTGAAATTTATTTCAGAAGAGATTTTCTAAGTTAAAGATACGTTGAAATTTGCTCAACTGGTTTAATCTGCTCTTGCTTTTCTGTTCACCTTTTCCATATTGTATTGGAACACAACCATGGGTATGTTCTAACATTTAAACCTGTTTGACTATTAAAATGCCAGAAGAGATGAAAGAGAAAGCATAAGAGAAAGGCAAAATACTTATTTTTCTCACATACAGCCTCTCCTCTAAGGCAGGTATTGCAACATTGTCAGGCCATATGACCGTGCTACTAAAAGAGTGTATCATTTGCACTCAGGTCTCTTTGTGAACCATTCACTCATAAGATGAATTTCGGATATGACAGCTGTAAAAAAAAGCAGCCTTGGCTTACCTGGGAATAATGGTAATACAGTAATCCATTAGGCAAAGCATATAGCAGTAAGGATTGTATGTTTAGGAATTGTTTAACTGTGTTCCTACTTTCTTGAATGACATAATAAAAAGATCTTTAGAACTTGTCTGTGTCTGGATTTAATTTTAAGCTTTTTTGGCACATACATTTGTATATTAGTGTACATGTTCACATTTTCATTCAAACTTCAGTAAAGCTTTTAAGCACAAACAGTGAGATTTTGTTCTTTAAATTTTTATTCAAAACTTCAGCTAACCTGGTGTGGATCTAGAAACTTTTGCTAGTATGTTAATGTTGAGCATAAGTGTGAACTTTGTTTCAGTGTTTATTTATTCACAGAAAGTAGTGCAGACAGTTATCAGCAACATTTTCTTTGATAGTACAGTCTATTGTGTTCAGTGAACAAGTAACAGGTAAACTAGCAAAAGCACAGTGAAAGTTTACTGATATAGCTGTATTGACAGATTTTTGTGCATAGGCCTGTTTATAGCTACACTTTGATGTTTGATATTAGCAAGCCAAAAATCATAAATGATTTCCACACTACAGTATTTGTTAAGCAAGTATTTTTTAGAAAAGGAAATATTTGTTAAAAGTGAATTATTGCCATTTTCTATGAGTGCTGTTATAAAGTAAGTGTCTTACGTAGGAAAAAATGGTTTACTCTAGACATTTGTGATGATACGTAGAGCATTTAATTTTTTGGTGATCTTTATTTAAGTGCAGTAATCACAATACCAATAAAACTTGTAGGCAAACTGAACAGAATGAAATTATATAATGCATTAGTTGTATAGGGCTTAGCTGAACACCTTAACAGCTAGAATATTAAGATGTCTTTTCTTCATCAGGTCACATTGATTTTAGCTGATGTTTCAAACTAGTCATATAGGCTCTTACATGTTCCTGTATCTGTGAGTCTAGGTTCTGCCATCTGAGGATTAGTTCCAGTACCTCCTGGAGCTTAACCTTCCTTTACCTGGTGTAACTCTGAGCATGCTAGTAATTCAATTAATAAGAGTATGTGGCAAAGATTTTTTACATTTTTGCATTGTTTCTTTTGAGTTGTCCATTGTGTGATTTGCTGCAGGCTGTCATTTTTGTCTGCCATCCAATGTATGTTGGCAAGAGGGTTGTGTACTAGTCTTTGTGTCTGGTCACAGAAAAAAATTCATGGATCTCTGCCAGACCATTTTGTTATTCCTTTAGAATTAAAAGCATATGAAACAGATGCAGCTTAATAAGTATTTTTTTTTTTATAAATAACATTTAAATAACTTAGAACAATAAAGTTCAAATACAACTTAAAATAAAGTTTAATGCTATAACAACAGAAAAAGCATGTATAAGGATGGAAAAACAATATTGAAAGCTGTATGCCCTAACAGGAATTATACAAAAGATAGGATATGTTACATAAAAAACCTTAATATGTCTGAATTTTTGCTTCATCGTTATATAAAATATTGATTTGTGAAAAGTGAGATGAAGTACGTTATTTATTCCTATTCTTATTTTACATACACTATTTGAAACATCTTTTAGAGCAGCATTTGGTATTTGTTTCATTAATAGATAGGAGCATTTTGTAGTAGAGTAAACGTAATTTTTCCAACCTAACTCTTTTATCTGAATACAACAATAAACATTTACAAGATTATATTTTTTTTTCTGATCATATAGTTTATGTATAGGATATCGGTTTCTTGGGGGAAGTATTTAAAATACTGCTCAGCCTCCACAATTACCATTGACTTGATAATCTGACAATTCACTCCAGCAGCCTTAAAGTCTGACATATTTTACACAACATTATCATCTGCTTATTATTATTATAGCAGCCATATTTAAGAAGCAGATAGGTTTTTTTTAAATAAAATATTATCAGATAATCAAGTAATGACTTATTCTTCAGGGTAAATTAATTTAAGAAACTACCCAGTTAAAATGACTAAGGTAATGATTGTACAACTCTTTAGAATTTTTTACAACTTTTAGTTAGTAAATCTGGTTTTGTGTATATTTTCAAATCTTTTTCATGTAGTCTCTTAAAAATAAACATAAATGCGCAAGTCCAGCTTGTTCAGTTTCTCAGTAGTATTCCAGCCTCTCTTGATACCTTGTCAAATAGTCTTCTTAAAAATAATCTTCCTGCTGGAACTAGTTCTTTATAGATAATTTGTGATTACGATATTGCCAGAGGAAGAAAGTGGGACGCTCTGTGTTCTTTCTTTGTTTTTTTACCTTTCATGGGGACCCCTTTGTGGTTTAATGTAACAAACATCTCCTTTCCTTTATGTGTCCATTTTGCAGAAGCATATGTATTATAATGGTTCTCTTCAATCAGTTCTATGAAGTTGCAGTCTTCATTGCATACTTTCTGTTGAGAGTAAATAATAAAACATAGTTAAATAAGTACTAGTGGATTTTTTTTCAGATACTTAGATTAGGGGAGATGGGAGAAGAATATGCATTATAAACCCCACATGCATAAAATATTTTCATTAAATAAATTTGACTTCTGAAATATGAATATTGCATATTTTAGCTTTGTCTATTCCTCCGTAGTATTCTGCATTTTTAAAAAGTATATAAGCTTTAATCACTGAATTTATTAAATGGGCATAAAAGTCTAGTATGGGATGTATGGGATAAAGATAGGATACATTTTAATGAGTTAGGAATTATTTTATGCAAACTATACACATGCTACATCTAAAAAGATGTATCTTTAGAGTAGTACATGATGATTGTACACATAAGAGAAGTTTGCATCCATACCTTTCCATAGAGTCTTCCTGATTTGTTCATTGCCAGAAAGTACTCACTTTCCACTCCTTTGATTGCCACTATTCCAACTGCCACTGTTCGGATTTCTAGGATACCTGTAAAGACACACAGTAAGGGCTATAAAATGGTTTTGTGTTCTCTAGTTAACTTAGAAGGTTTAGTTGTAATAATATTCTGTAATACTTCTTTATCTATTGAAAATCTGCAGCAATCATTCTTAGGAAAGAGAAAAACCATGTGTTTATTCATGTGAAGGAAGGACTAGACTTTAAAATTTTTCTGTATGTGATCATGTCTGCCCAAAGACACTAAAAAAATTGTACAGTGATGGTTTTCAAGCATATACTGAAGTTGCGATGTTAGTAAAAGTAATTTTTATACTTTTAAAGAATCAGCATATCTTAGAATTTATCAGGCTGAGGGTTTAATTTGGAAGAATTATATACGTAGCCATCAAAGTTCACAGGTTTTGTACAAAAGCTTTATTTTGAAAATCTATGGAGCAGTATCATCTCCTTGAAAGAGTGTTTGTGTAAACTTTAGAACTTGAGTGTGACAGAAAACAGACCACAGTGTCTTAAATAAGATAAAGTATTTGCTTGACCTTTGTATGCTTTTATGACTGACTGAAGCTGTAAAGATATGTGTATTTAAAAATCATTAAAATCTGCTCTGAGAACTTATTTATCCAAAACCAGAAAACATCTAGAGTTGTTTTCTATAATTTTTTTTTTTTTTTTTTGTCTGGCTGATGTGTATCTGCAGAAGCTTTCTGTAGTCACTAAGATATATTTAAGTTACCTGCAACATAAAAAATATTTAATTTTAAAAAACTAAGCAAAGGCAGGAAGGTGGTAAAATTATTAAGGAACACCATGTTGCTTTCAAGCTTAAGTATTATTATTGTTTTAAGCAACAGGTTAGAGTTATTATTCAGAGTTGGAGCTGCTTTCTTCCATATTGAGTCACCTAACAGACCTGTGTGCAGCAGCATCTGTACTGTGACTCAATCTTCAAAATGAAGTCTTTCAAAGCCAGCCAAGTCTGGGCAAGTTCCCATAGCTGAGCATGGGGGAGACAAGTGACAGAGCAGAGAGAGAGGCTTGTGTTAGATCATCGCCTGAAAGATGACCTTCCTCTTGAACAAAACATTGCCTTGGTTTCTCTTTCAAGTTCGCATTAACTCTTCACAGATAATAAATTTTGATAATAATTTTTCATTAATTAGGTTTTTTTTTAGAAAGGTATTAAATATCTATGATATTTCTCCTTCCCTATACTTTTTAAATATCTTGATGTCCTTTGCTTTCCTTACTGTTCTGTTTTACTTTCTTCCTTGATGTTACTGATACATCAGTCCTGGCCTGTATTGTTTACTTTTTTCTTTCTCTTTTCCCTACCGGTAGATCAGTTACGTCTTCTCATGGTGTGTGCCCTGCTGGGCATTCATCTCTGAACACTTGTACTTCTGTATTTCCCTCTAATACTAACCAAACTTTAAGTAAAGCTTCTAGAATGCTTTGACAAGTTCCACTCTGCCACAGGCCTAGCAACAGTTCTTACAAAGGGTAATTTCTAGCTGTAACTTACAAAAATTATATTAACTTTCATTTAAATTTCACTTTAGAAAAACCACAGTGAGACTGAAAAACAGATGAACATCTGCATCTAGCCAAACAAAGAACATGACAGTGGAACGGATCTCTGGGTCATCCAGTCCAGTGCTCTGCTAGCCTGGGAATTGCATCAGATAATTCTCTTTTCATGAACTTTGCCAATGCTAAATTGGAGTTGTTATTTCTTTGCCCCCAGAGTTTCCGCCGAAGGCTGTTCCAGAGTTTGATTTATTTTAATGGCTAGAGACTCGGTAGTAATTTGCAATCTGCATGTTTTCAGTGACAGCTTATATCCATTTGTTCTTTTGCCTCTACTGGCCATTAACTTAAGGAGAGGGTTTTTTTCAAATCTCTATTTGAGTTTATATTCTATATTCTATTTATACAGGATTTAAGAAATGAAAGATTCAAAATGACTTTTTAAAGCAAGTAATGCTAATAGGAATTGAGATTTCTTTGAGTAAGCTGATGCTGGCTAAAGTTACAGTAGTAGGAAATACTACTACTTCTTAAAAGGAAATGCCAAAAGCTTTTGTCCAAGGCAATATTATTATTAGAATTTTTACATTATTTTTACCTTCCCTCTGCTCCGAAGTAGATGGTGATATTCATACTAACTTATATGAATTATTTTATTTTGGTTTGGCGTACTTGTTTTTCTACTTTATTCGCAGCTGAGACATAAACATCTTACATGTGGAAACTTTATACTGTCTGTATAAAATTTGGTATAGGATAGAAATTAGAAATGTAAAATATTTTATAAGCTTCCTGTGTAGCAAATCTGAATAGCAAAATGTTATCTATCAAAGTTATATTCTACTTTTAATTCACAAGGGCACTAGGTGTGATAGATTTATTGTTTTCAGATCTTTACATGGTTTTTCATCTTGTTAAGATCCCATTGTGCATAAAAAGTAATGCATTTAAATTAAAGACAGGTAATTCATATTCACAAATTGTTAGGCACATTCAGTACTATTTTCTATGTTATTGTGTGCTTTTCACAATTTTAAGCAATTGTGTACTCTCAGAATTGGGGCTAGCTCTCACATAAATAACATTTGACACCCTGACTGAGAGGTGATGTGAAGTCCAAAGAGTGGTTTAGGTCTTTGAATGTCACTTTTCTAAAGATACTCTGTGCATCTCTTCATAAAGTTTAGTGAGGGAACACCACACAAAGTCTCCAATAACTATGTCACGTTAAAAATGTTAGAATGTTAGCAATGCTAGAGAGAAAGACAAAGGTCACAGAGCGGTATGGAAATACAGCATGTGCATTCTTGATTCATTGCTCAGAACATGTCTTATCTCAGAATTAAATGGCCTACTATAAACTGCATGTGCTCCTGTTTCTGTTCCCATTTCTAGCTCATGCCTCATCTGTTCTGATGTGCCTTAACTTATCCCCAAATCAGAAGCAAAGCATGGATTTTCCCCTATTATTTTCCCTTTTCATTTCAAGGTGTGACACGAGTTCTTTGAGCAATAAGCATATCATAAGCTCCTTTTTCTTCTCTGGAGGCTGTGCCTCAGTAACAATTCTGTTCATTTCAGAAATGTAGTATTGCTGCAATTCATTGCATATTTTTTATTTAAATAAATCAATCATATAGGAAATGGGAACATGATTTTTAGAAAACTGAAAAGTAAGACTTTGCTCGGTAGTTAGAACTGTGATAGCTGATTTTAGCTGATAATTTGAGTCATGACCTTTCAGCATAGTCTTTTGTATGGAACTCACTTGTTTTGTTAATTTCAAAATACCATATACCTACATGAACTTAAAATTTCTTCCTTTATGTACAGAAACCATGGAAAGAGACTCTTAAGGCTGAGAAGTCATACACTGGAAGTTTATTAGTTTATCAGTGTTGTATTGCATGCATAAATTTATTATCCAATATCAGAGATATCTTCAATGCTTACAAACAACATAATCTCACTGTGAAAATGTCTAAACTATTTTTATATTTGTTTAATACTCAGCTTGATATATAAATACTCAACACAAAATTTGAGGTTAGAGGTGTGGATAATGGAAATCACAGTCTCTTCCAAGTATAATTTTAGAGCATATATTTAAATATAAAAATGAGAGTTTATATTATAGCATGATTAGAGCACCAAAGCAGGAAATTCCTAACAGATATACCAAAGAATAAAATAATAAATCCATAAAATAAAGTAAGTTGTATTTTTCATTCATAGTTTAATTTCCTTTCAGTATCTCAATTAAGTCAAGATGCCACATTATATTACACTGTATGTCGTTATAGTCATATTGGTCTGTCTTTATTTTCTATGTGCTTCTGATGATCACTGTAAGAGAAAGTATATAATGGTAAATTGACACTAGGATGTGTTGTTACAGATAGGAGCCTAATCCATCAGTAGGTGTCAAGAGGTAATAAAACTGCTCAACCAGAATTTTGGCCAACTTGAGATATTTCCTGTTTCTTCTGCACTTTCTGTAATCATCTGCTACTGGTGATTCTTGCCAACAGGATGTTGGTCTAAATTAAATTTGGATCTGAGCTGACATGGTTATCCCTATGCTCTTAGTGCATATGGTTTGTGATACAGTTTTGACTCTTACATTCAGCCAAGTCTGTGAATGTGATCATTTTAGTTGGTGGTTTGTTTTGGTTTTATTTTTTTTCTAAAGTAAAACCCACTTTTTTTTTTTCTTTTCTCTTTAATTTTGAAATTCTGCATCATTGCAATGTCTTTATTAAGACTAGCCAGGAACAACATTTGGTGCACTGGAAAGTAAGCCAATAATCTCATTTTTCTATCAATGCAGGAAGAGATTTGCTTCTGAGTAACTGACAGTATTAAAATCAACAACAAAATAGTAATACATAAATATAAAGATTAGCTTTAGAAGAATGGTAACCTGAGTTAAGCATTACTCATCAAAGCTAACAAGTATCTTTTCTAGCATACCATTTTTTCACTGCCTTTGGGACATGAAATGAACTTAAATGTATTCATTTCATTGCTGCTGTACTGTGAACCTAAGTGTAGCTGAGCTTCCATGTTCATACTAATCCTTGTTAGCTGATTCATCAGAAGAAGGAAGTCCCTATATACATTGAAAAATGGTAATAGAAGCAAGCCTACTATGTTGTGTTATGTTCACAGGCCATTTTATAAATAAAAACAAAAATTCTGTTCTCATTGAAACGAATAGTAAGATTTCAGCTAACTCGGAAAAGGCAGGATTTTATCCCTCAGGTAGTTCCTTTTGTGAGGCAGTAAGCTAAAATTTTTTTCATGAGAAAAACTCCATAGAAATAGAGAAAAATGCTGAACAGGAACACACGTGAGATTTGTGTGTGCCAGTTTCTAAGTGTTAATTTATGGAGCACCAGATACTTCAGAGATACTATAAAGAACTAAAATCTACAGTCAGAAATTCTACTAAGGAAAGCCTCTTCTCCTCAGTCTCATAGTATACCATCTCTTGTCTTACGTTAGCAAGCCTGTTCTTATGTGCTTCCTTTGGAGGTAAAAAGTTCTGTTCCTTTCAATCTCTATTCATGGAAAAGTCACCAGGCTAGGATGGGAAGGAGAACATTTTATATGCAGATTGTTTTATTTAAATTTTCTTTAAATACTGTAATAATTAAAACTACTATATACATGCTTAAGTTGATAAGATGCTGGCGATAAGTTTAGAAGTTCAAAATTCAACAAGGTCATAAATACTCTTGCTCTAAAAATGAAAATGTAAATTATGTTTTTCAGTTACTTTATCTAATGCATCCACATAAAAGTTCAGAGGAGGTTTAAGAGAAAAGTTGGATATACCACAAAGTAACTGGGAAAGAAATCAGATTAGAGCCAGAAAGAGGAAAAATATAAAAAAAGCCCAAACCAAACCAAAACTGAGAATGGGCATACAAAATTGAAAACAACTGTAATTTCTGTAAAATCAGCATGGAATTCCAAACAGTTTTATATGGTTGCCTGGTCAGTGTATCAAATGTAGCTTAAAATTCCTCTAGTGAATAAAGTTTCCTACAGAGTTGCAGTTCTGTCTGGTGTACGTAGAAGACACTCAGGTGAGATGGGCTGTAGTTCCTCTTTAAATGGAGGTGACTATGGATGCTGGCAGCAGTCTTTGTAACCACTTGGTGCAAATTAAATAACAGACAGTTGATAAAAAATCCAGTAGGGAAAAAAGACATAGAACCAAAATGACCTTTTAGGTTGACACAACAGTTTTAGTGGATGAAATATATATTGGGTTTTGGAGACGATTTGCATAATAATTGAAGTGAGTTTCCTGGCATTCTGGTCTAGATTGACAGTTGCTCAGTACATTATGAGTAGTCTTTCATGTCTGCACTTATTCCATGGCTGAAGCCTGGAACACAGGACAGTACTTCTGGGCTGGAAGTTTATGTAGAAAAAATGGCATTTAGCTACAGCATTGATAGAAAACTGAGCTTTCTCATGTGAGATAGTTCCTTTCTGGCAAGGAGTATTGGATAATTTGGTTTTTCATCACCTGATATTAAGTATATTTTTCTGATTTAATTAACAGTTCTCACCTTAACACTCATCTTTTTATTCGTTAAACTTTTTTTACTTTTACAACACAATACTGCGATATTTTATTTCTTTTAATAAATATTTGCTTTAAAGCTACACAATCTCTCTAGGGGTTGTATTAAACTGATTTCTAACTTGATGCATCCATAGCTGAACAGGCAGAGTTTCTGTGTTTGCCCCTAATATCCTCAAATAATATCCGATGTCCAGCAAAGAAGTGACAGCCTTGTGATTTAGAAAAATCGGGGCATTTTATCTTCAATCATTTTGTAGGCAGGAGGCTGAAAGAGAATTGCAATTCTTGCTTCTGAGAGCTGTATGGAAACCAGTAAGTGCAGCCCATTACTGAAGATCCAGCAGGTGGTAACAACCTGTCCAATGAGTCTTTGGACAAGAAGAAAAAGCAGAACCACTGAGGTAGATACCTTTTCACTCTCTAGGGACCTCCCCCAATTAGTCAGGTGATAAGATTGTTCAGGAATATTTTGGAAGAGTTTTTTATAGTACACATGTTCAGTCCCTCATCAGCTGGCTCTTTTTGCAAACATTCTATGTATTACCAATATTCCTTCAATACCTATCCCATAATGTTTATGGTCACTGCTCCTTGATTTGTTAGGATCAGAGTTTCTGTAGACATTAATTTAAACAGAAATTTTGACATCCATTATATTTTGCAGCAAGGCTGACAGCAATTTCATCCCAGTATTCTGTTCTTTAAGGTACATATGTTATGAGAAAATGTTTATGGGTAAGATGGAAACTGGCAAGAAGACTTCTGTAGTCTTCTGAATGCTGGAAAGACGGCAAGAAGAAGGAAAGGAAAAGTATGGTTTTTAAGGAAAGCAAAAGCAAATGTCCAGAAAAAAAAAAAAGCTAACATAATGTAACTACTGCTGATTTTTAAAATGTTGTTAGTGCTTTACAATAGCAAATTTTGCGTGACACCTACAGTACTATTTGTTGTGGCCTCTTTGTGCACTGTAGTTGAAAAAACCAATCTGCTGCTGAGCAAGGGTAGGGAGGCTGGCACTGACTGTGAAGTGCTTGTGAGGAACATGTTTGTGAAACACCCTTTCTCAAGCAGAATTGTCTTAAGATAAAGTTCAATAAGGAAAGAGGAGGCAGAAAAGACTTGGATGGAGAATAAATCAAAACAAAATGAAAGTTCTACATTTCACTAACTTATGTTTCTAATTAATTAAATTTGGAGCACGTATTTAAGTGACCTTTGCAGATGATTCAAGGCCAAGAAAAATGCTCTCATCATTGATTCGAAATATTGTTTAATGGTATTTAATGTAATTTGTTCTTTTGTTCTGGGATGTAGTAAGTTAATGTTTGTGCCTCTTAAAACAAGAAAACACAAATTGTAGTGGTCAATCATACAGTGTTTTGGAAGACTTTCCTGATATTATTAATACGTGCATGAATTTGGTGAGCGAGCACAGCAAATACATTCATTAGCTGGCTTGTTACTCTTGAAATGTTTTTCCAGAGGAGTCTGTCAGTATTTGGTTTCTGAAAGTAAAAAAATACTTTCATGGGAAAGTTTCGTAAGTCATTTGTTTCAGGGAACATCACCCCTTTTTATCTCTTTAAAAAGTAGTGCGTATATTGTGAAGAATTTTTTTTGTGCTTATATTAGTTTGATTCTTAATAATATTTTAAAATGAATGCATCTTAAAGTTAATTTTTTGGTAAAACAATTTGTGTGCTCATTCTCTCTCAAATATAAAATCTAATGGTAGAAAATTTATTGCAAAGAAAGATATTAAGAGATATTGTAAAGTGATTTATTTTTTTTACCCTCCCCCACTATTAAATTACAGTTGATAGACAGTAGAATTTGCATTTATATTTAGTAATTTCCTTAGCAAGAGAGTGAAAGTGTTTCCTGGATAGTATCTCGTAGAATTTATCTTCATAAGGTTTGTAAGTAGAAATAGATATACAAGTATAAGGTTTTTCAAAGCAGGGATGAGATTATCTGCACCCCAGCAATTTTCTGCGTGTGGGTATGATTTTAATACACAATGAACTGTGGTAACAGAGAAGAGGCCGGTACGCACATTCACTATAACCTTTTTTTAACTGTCATAAATTTGCTTCTCTGTTTGATACTCAGAATTGGAATTAATGCCATAAATATATATATAAAATACATCGTTATTTACAGTGTGGAGCAATATGAAATGCTAAAAAAGCTTTTATTTAGGAGCTTTATGCTGCATCTATGCATGCATGTGTAGACTATCTGAAGCACTCTAGCTATGAATAGGGCTGTAAAAATGATCCTGCACATAAGCTGTGGATCTGTCAAGGATTTGCAGTAGAACAGTTGAGGCTACTGCTTTGGGCATCTGGATATCATGGACAAATATTCAAAGAACTCAGAACTCCTGATTTTGTCCCATGTGTGATTTCCAAGCAGGAGGAATTGTAGTTGAGGAAATATGATTAATGGTAAAGAGATATTCCTGAAGGACTTGATGCAGTATATTCTTCAAGCATCCTCCAGTAGCAGAATTTGCTTTTAAGATTTAGTCCCTGTGCAGAATATGTTTGATGAAGCATGAGTAGCTGATGTTTAATTATCTTTCTGCAGTTCGTTGGGCACAAAACCAATAGGCATACTGTATTTTAAAAAATCAACTAATTGCTAAACAGAAGTTCATCAGAATTTTTTTTTTTTCCCCACTATGGTGCCTTATCATTTATTGAAAATTTTACATTATCCATAAATTTATTCACCATTTGCCAGTCCTACAAACTGATTAATACAGGCATTGCTAGATAGAGCGACTTTGGAATAAATCATTGTCCTGGTGGCATTCAGCAGCTGACAGGTAAGGTAGTTAAGGTATTTGTGCAATGCCAAGTTTTCTGAAAGAAACTGATAACTTGATAAATCTGTGATGATAGTATAAAAACCACAAGAACCTAGCAAAAGAGAGGAGATACTATGGGGAACAAAACTGACTGTTTAGAAATGCTGTTGTTTTGCTTACAAGACCTGTTTTTTTGCATGTGCACTTGAACTTATGGGTGTTTCCCTTTGTGACAGAAGAGGAAGGAATAAGCTGAGTTCTACTCTTAAGTCTGCATTGTACCAAGTACTTACACAGTTTCACATGCATCATCAAGTGTATAAGCTGACCTGATGAATATTGTATTACTGGTACCACAGCTTGAAAAGAAGAATCTAGTTTGAAATTCCAGATCAATACTTAGGAAATGCACCTTTATTTTTACTTGCGAACTTTACTGCCTTTGACCTGCAGTGGGAAATATTAAAAGCCACAATACCTTTTCCAGTTATTTTTCAAAGGGAATAAATTTTAAGCAGCACCCATCAGTTTACAACACTCAGTAAATCTTACCTCCACTAATTACTGCAGTGAGGATTTAAGTGGCCATATTGCAATGAATTATTGCTGATGAGAAATAGCTTAGAATTTCATTTTTCCTTGTTGTACAACCTGTTTGGCCTCAGTTTTAGATTCACTCTCTGCGAATGTTGGTGCATTAGATAGGTTGATAAATCAAATGCTTCATTCTTCATTGAAATGGTAGAGGAATAAGAATTGGTCTTGGATATTCTGACTCAAAATTGCCTTCTTTCCTTCTGTGTATGTCCCTTTGGAGCACTAGTGCTTTGTACCACTGTCTTTCCAATATTTCTCTTGATGTGGTCTTCAAAACCAAAGGGTATAACATTTTTTCACTGAAGTAGATGGTAAAACTAAGGAACTGTTCAATTTAGAGATCTGACTTGTGAATAGCAGTATACAGTAATGATTGAGTAACATGCTGCCGCAGGCAGCCATTCACTTGTGAATTTTTGATTAAACTGATTAGACCCCTTCACTTTGCCAACCTCCAACGTGCATTTCTTATAAATATTTTCTTGATCAGCCTCTTATACAGCATGCAGTCATTTCTCATCGTTACAGGAAACTACATTTCCCTCCAATAAAAATTGCCTTGAAGCTAAACATATGGTTTTAATGAAAAATAATATTATTTTTTAGAATTAATAGTGTCATGTAAAATCCAAGTCTTAAACCTCAGTCTGAAAAACTACTCTCTTATTACAGCATTAATAATTTACTGATATTAAAAATTGAGAAAGGAGGTGGAATGACTGTTTACAAGATGTCTGTTTTTTCCAAGCAGTAAGAAAATGAGTGATTTAGAGCTTTAGAGCTTTAGAGAGCTAAATGTGTACAAGAAATTTTTTCCTACAGCTCAGACAAAGGATATTTCTAGTATTTAAATATTTTGTACTAATTTCACTAGAATAAATTATCTTTTAAAGCTTTAAGAATCTAGCTTAAAAATAGCAAAAGTAAATGTAAAATGCTGCTAATTAACCTTTTCACTACAAAATGAGATACATCCATTTAGTGATGCAAAACTTCCCAAATTGAGAGTTTCAGTGCCTAAATCTATTATGATTATATGAAAGCTGGAAAATTTCACAGAGGAATTAAGGCTCTTGTCTCTCAATGTTCTTCCATAATATAAAAATCTTTACATACATTAAACATTCATTTTTCTTTTGTATTTGTTACTATGGTATTCTGCACTTTCATCTAGTAAAGAGCTGGTGTTCTGGTGTCTTGATGAAGAATCACTGCTAATTAAATTTTCTTCCCCCCTTTTCTGGGTAGAATTAGTGATCATAGTTGACATAAAATTAGCCAGGTAATTTCTATGAGAGTCTTTTTCTTCTCATTTTATAAAGAAAACAGGAGTGCATGTTCACACACCTTTTCTGTGTATAAGAAATCAGATTCATTATCTGAATTGTGTTCTGAAGAACTTCAGTTCCAGGTGTATTTCATCTGCTGTTGTGGCTTGTCGCCTACAGAGCTGGCTGCAGGCAGTTGCAACGATGGCATAAGTAGGACGTGGTACAGTGTGCTGGATTTAGGCAGTTAAAGGGGGCATAATACACCTAAAGTAGAAGCTGTTCATTTTTATATGAGGTATTTCCTCACCCTCAAGGTCTGGCTGTTTTGTTCTGCATCTCGTACTGTCTTCAGCTGTTCCAGTGGCAGCTTTTCTGGTCCCTGAAACAGGCTTGACAGGAGGAATAGCAGAGCCGTGTTCTGGGGACAAACTGATTCTGAGAACTGCCTTCCTGTTCTTTCAGGATAATTTAGAATCATATATTGTGGATAAACATTATTAAAAGCTATTATCAAATGCTTATAGAATTATCATAATGACATTGTCAGTGCTTAAAACTGTGTTATCACGTTAAATATAAGTAAAAAAAATGTTTAAAGTTCTCAGAAGTAGCTAATAACAGAATTATTTAAAACATGTAAAATTCAGAAAGTAGACACTTAAGAAAGAAGGTGGTAGAAGTATTCCAGAGCTTGAATGTATACTGAGGGGCCTCTAGCTTAGGAGCAAATAGTTTTAAATCATTTGAAATTTTGGACAGTAAAATTTAGTTTTACACAGTTAAGAGAGCTTCTCATTTATAAACACTGCAATCCCTACTGCAAGAGATAGACATCTTTTCCCACTAAAAGTAGTTAGGGGAAACGGAGGGCAAGCAGTACCCAACTTAATACGTTTTGGTTTGATTTCCAAATCAGATCTGCTCCTTAGTGCAGGAATAGCTGAAGCCAGACATCTAAATATACCATTACAGTGTCTACAAAAACACAAGCAGGCAGTAGGTAATTCCTTTCAAGGTACAAAATGCAAGAAGCTGCTAAGAAAATCATACCAGCCCCTTGCTGCACCATGGAGTGGGAATTGATAGAAACCATCTGGCTCACTCTTTTTGCCTTCAAAACACCTCTGGACATATATTTATATGATACAGTCTCTCAAATTATCCTGGTTTGCTGCTGACAATTAATTTAGCTTGGGCTGAACTTTGAAAATCTATATTAGACCAAACACTGAAATATCAACTGATAGAAGGAGAAAACTACAAAATCCTTGAAATCAAAAGCAATCTAATCCAATTCTGATAAATAAATTAAGATTCTTGTATTTGATGTTTTTCCTGCCTTGCTCAGTACAGGGATCAAAATACATTATCAAATTGTATGAAAAGTTCCTTTAAACATTTTTATTAACTTGAGCACATTTTTATTATGTGTTATTGGTTTGTACGCAACCCAGTTTTCCACTGCTTTTGTTCTAATTTTTGTACCCCCATGTATGAATCAATGAAGTTATGTTTATTTCAATTAAATGATCACTGTTTGTATCAGCTAAAGATATACAAAGGGTACATGTGAAAGGGAGACAATGAAGTTGGAAGGTTGCCTTGGGTCATTATCCACTGTTCTTTTGCATTATCACCAATAGCCCTACCTACAGGCCAGTTTAAAAGCAGGATTTTCATATAGATCTAATGCTACTTAGCACCACCTTTAGCTGCCAAAACATTCTTAAAACCCTAGCACCTAGTGACTTAGAAGATCACTATTAAGTGTCTTAAAAAGTTTCTTTAAATAATTGACAGAAATTGCCCTAAAACAATTAAATTAAATTTTTAAATGTTAGTAAAATCGGTATGTCAGAACAGTCATCTCTCAGTTAACCAGGGGAAAGTATTTAAACTGTCATAGAGACTACATCACTTTCTTTACCAAGGAAAGTGCTTGTGGCCCTGAACTGCACAAGGAGGAAGGTGAGATCTCCTGTGCCTGTAAACTGCAGCAGTTCTTTTTCTTGCCTCTCAGAGAACACAGGTACTACTATATCATTATATGCTGACTGTTTATAACAAGTTATCTGTGACCAGTCTGTTAAAGGGTTCAACATCTTAAGTTTAGATCCGTCCTGGCAGCCGTATCATTATATTGGCAGAATTCCAAATTTCCACCTCTGACAATAATCGAACAATGTCTTTGATAGACTACACTGCAGTGCACTGGCATAAGCATAAAGACATACTTTTCTCTTGATCTTGAGACAAATGGAAGATTTCATACCACTCCAGCATTTGATAACAGCTTCAGACAGGGCCTTTAGGAATGCTTCACATTTCAATTTCTCTGCTAAAATTATTATTTTTAATTACTAGCATAATTATTATTTTGCTTTTATGTGTCTTGGTGTCATGAAGTTTTGATGGGCTCCACAGAAGTAATACATAAGCAATCCATAGCAGAATATATGGACCCTTTTAAAATCTGGAAAACAGCCAGTCTGTGATTTGTAGATGTTTGAAAACATGCATTTCAGCTAATGGGCTTATACAAGGACCTTGTTCAAGCAGAGGGGAGTAAAATGTTCTCTGTAAGGAAGCAGAATAACATGATAGAGATTTCTTGCATAGGTTCACAGAGCTAAGAAAGGCTTAGATAAAGGTTAGTGGGTTTCTAATAATAGCCAATGGGCTGAGTAGCAGAAGCTGTTATGTACAAATAAAGGGTTTGCAGGTCTTGTATTTTTATTTTGTGGAGGATATGCATTAAGCTTGTATAATTTTGTGATTTGCAGACATTTTACAGAATGGTTTTGATTCTGCATTGATAATTCTGCAGATGGTAATTTCTGCTCCTTATGGTACTGCTCTCTTCTAGTGTTTGTAACAGAAAAGTAAAAGAAAAGT
>NW_008584721.1:75126-99822 GCF_000691845.1 Merops nubicus | reverse complement strand
AGCAGGAAATACGAGAACTGCCTTGAAGACCATGAAGTTACAACAGCACAGAGCTTGGCTGTACTCATAGTGGTACGTTCTAAAATATATACAAAACCCTGTGTTCTTGGTAAAGAATTTGCTATGCTTTTTGCTCTGACTGAAACCAATTATGGCTATTCCAAGCACTTAAAGGGGTGAAGAAACCTTTTCTTTCTTTGCGTAAAATATTTGTGATTTCAGCTGTATCGCAACAAGGAGCTGGAGCAAAAAGTACCAAAGCTAGCTGAGAAGACAATTTGGTTTTAACATACAAAATGAAACAAAGTGCTTCTACTGTTTTCAACTTGGAGTTTTTGTGCCACCTTAATTCCACCATGACTATCAATGTATTCTTGAATCACATGTGAAGGCAAGTGTTATATGGTGGAAGAAATACATATATTCAGCATAAATAATGCAATCAGTTTCTACGCAGTATAGAAAGGGAGATCTATGTTTTCAATGTCTCTCAGAAAAACTTAGAATAAACTTTCATTTGTATCTTTCATACAGAAATATAAATTTGCACACATATTTGAAAAGTAATAGAGAACTATTTTTCAAGTTGAATATCCTAAATTTGGTGTATTCTGGTGCTCTTAGGCCCATATCCTGAGTAGAATGATTGGTTGTAACAACATTACTCCTGGATAGATGTTGGTAAGGTACAGATAAATCATTCTGACCTGAAAGTCAGGAAGAGACTAATGGTGGAGGAGGAATTGCATTTTTTTCTTTGCTGTATTACCAACTATATGAAACCATATCTTAAAATAAAAGCACTGGATTTGCAGAAGCAATAGTTATTATTTGGTATCTTTTAAAATTAACTCCTCAAGCCCTTGATAGGCATCAGTAACAGAACTTACTGATTTCAGTAGAGGCAGGCTTGTACAAATGGCATATATTTGTCTCTTTCCTAATATGGGTCTTTCAGCTCTTGAGCAAACTTTTCCTAATGAATCACAGGGTTTGATAGCTTTTCCACTAGGCAGTAACTTAAATCCTCCACAGCTGTGCAATATTTTTTACTTTAAACAGCAACTATTTAGACTATTAATGATAGTTCTCTATAGCTCATCAGTAAGTTAATATGAATAGAACAGCCATATTTTGACTTTATGTTGAAAAGAGAGCTAATGCTCTACTTCTCAACAGTTACTTTCTCATGTTGATGACATTTATCTGTTATTGAGAAGGTATTTCAGTCAAATTCCATGCATACAGCAAAAGAAGTATTTTTTAAATGTAGAAATCTATGTTAATGAAATAAATATGACACGATCTGACTGGGCTTACTCAGACTTCTTCAGACAATTCTACCTGCGAGGTAAACTGCAGCACATATGATTACAAGAGTTGATGTATATGTAATTCTTTAGGGGTACACTAACAGAGGCTGGTTTGGGATGCAGCTGCCTGATAACCCTTAAGAATAAAACGAAGAAACCACCCCACTGCAATGAGTCTGGAGCCAAAAAAGAGTAAACTAGTGAAATGGGATTTATAACCAGCAATTCTATTTTGCTAAGCTGAGTTCAGCTGAAAGTACCCATAAGTGCATTGTTGAAGTATGAACAAGAAGACAATACAACAAATTGTGATCCAAACTATTCAGCATTTACAGTGCTGTATACAGGCAGAAATATCCTGCATTTCCTGCATCACCTACAAAGGGGTGATCACCTCCATTCTAGTTTTGGAATTGACATAGCTAATTGTTTGGGAAATAAGCATGGTTGCTTTCATGTGCAATTTGTACAAAATTAATGTGTGTTAGATTTTGTCATATATGGACGGGTATATCCCAAACAGAATGGTATCACACACAGAAAAAAAGTGAAAAAACCCAGCTAATGTGAAGAGGGAGAAAGGGGAAAAAAAAGACTTTTGTAATGGCAGTTGCAGATTTTAATTTAGCCCTAGCCGGAAAAAAAATATTTGGATACAAAATGATTGCTTGCAAGTGATCAGGAGAAAGTCAGGAAATATGGGTTCTATTATTTATTTTGTCTCACAGAGTTGCATAACAGTGGTTACTTGCATATTTTTGAAAGTATCATCTGAAGCGATTTAGAAATGTAAGTACCGTGTATATGCTCTGGGGTTTAGGCTTAAGCATTGCTTTTTGAAATGTAACTTTAAATGTCCCTTAAGTACTTGTCAGCACTTTTAGAACTGTCTCTGGGATGTCTACAGATCCTATTGGAAAAGAACAATGCACAGAATACCTACTCGTGTTTGTGAATATTTTGTTACACCAGAAGAAAATTTACCATTAGTATTTAGTTTTATTTTGGCAAAGATAAGTATTTGTTACATTCCAAATGTTTCCAGTTCTGAATAATTTTCCAATAATTTCCTGCATTTATGATAAAGATATCATCTATCACTAGAACATTTTCTGCTTAAAGAGCTGTTGGAACCCATCACATTCTCTTAAATAATCTGGTTGGATCAGAGCTAGGCTGTTCACCACCTGACTAAATTAGGGGGTTTATGCCTCATATTCTATAAGTCACCCGAGAAATTCTGCTTTTGGTCTAGTTTGGTCTAATGCTAGTTCTATGATTTTGGTACTGGTTTTGCTTCCAGTGTGCCCTCTGGATGAAAGTGCCTTTTCAGAAATTCTCATTAAATCATTCAGAATGTGTCCCAGAACAATCTGATTAAAATAGATTAATTCAAATTCAAAACACTGAATTACTTAGCTAAAAAAATTAAAAAAAAAAAAAAATTGACAGAGCATGATTTCCTTGAAGGATGTGGTAAAAGTTTCCTAGAAGGATGTGGTAATCGTCCTTTTTTTTTTTTTTTTTTTTTCCTTTAGTTTTGTTGCACGACAGTTCAGTCATATAGACAGAATTTCGCAAATCGCACAAAGATGCAGTCAGAAATGAAGGTGTGTTAATTAATTTCAGTTTGGTATTTAGAATCAAGCAGCCTGAGCACCCGTCTGCTAATTTGAACGTTCTGATTTAAATTGGTGTACAATAATTTTTTTAAATGGCTTTATTAATAGCTGTATTATTTGAATTGCTCAACTTAAGAGGCATTTAAAGAGACAAGTATAAATGGTCTAGGAGTCACCATTTACTTTATAAATGGAGTGGAAACTCCTAAGGGTACTTTCAAAATTCACGTAACATTTATTTTCCTTTGAACGAATAAATACTAACTACAAACTCCAATACCAGTTCACTCAAATATATGGCTGTTATACAATTAATAAGGTAAGAAAACATGCCAAATTTATTTTTTTTTTTACAGTAAGAAAACTTCCTGACTGTTGAAACAGATAAACAAATGCTCAGACAGAATGCCCAGTATTCAAAATATAACGCCAGTACTCTAGGGCAGAATGTAAAAGAGAGAAAGAGGCTCAAAACACCTGTGTAGTTCATTACATTAGTAAGTGGGAGGAAGGAGGGCACAGCCAGCCCCTTATAAGTGGTCAGCAGGGAGAAGGGAGGGTTCCTAACAGGGAAGAGGGTCTCCAGGTGTTTCCCACTGTGGATTTCTCCATGTTTCTTATGTTATGTCTTATCTGATGAGGTAGGTGGTTGTGTTTATTTCCTGAGTGGATGAATCATCTTTTTGGAGTCATAATTTGGACATAGGATATAAAAAGTTTAGGGTTTGGTTTTGTTTGTTTGTTTGTTTTTTTTTCTGACCTGTATACGGTGTTTTAGAGTGCTCTAAAAAAGAACTTACATGCCTAGGAATTCATATACCTTTTTATTTTGTTTTGGTTTTCAGTCTTTGTTGGAAATATTGACCAGAATCACCATATTCAGTAAAAAATGTAGAAAGCTTAGTTAGAAGAATAGCATTTTGCTGCAAGCATAGTTTGAAAACAGCCTCTTGAAGTTGTATTCAATTTAGATTTTTATAGGTAACAATATGTGTAGGCAGACTGCTGTTTGGGTATTTGTCATGCTTGCAGTTTGCACGTTGTCAGAGATGTGCTTGGTACATGGTAGAGATCTCTTTTTGTACAATATAATAGCATGATGTTGGTAAAAATGTGCTTAAGTCATACACCCAACAGTGCTGGGTGAGGTATTCACTGGGCTGAATCTCAGTTTGGGCCCAGGTATTTGTTCCTCTCCTTGTTTAAAGGCAGTATTACCATTTATCTTCTGTGGTACTGGAAAGTGATATGGCTGTGATGACTTTAAGCCTTCTCATGTGTAGTTTCCTCACACAAGCAAACACAAAGAACTGCTGCTGGGGAAGGTTTGTACTGCTCTTTCCTACAGTGCAAATCTCTTTCTTCTTGCAAGGTAGCCCTTACAAACAATACTCATTACTTGAATCATTATGTGCTGGATTTATATAGCTAGTTCACTAAAGCCTTGTAAAATCTCACCAATAAGCATTTAAGAACTGCTTGGATTTCTTTATATCACCTTACATGTCATGTGCAGTCCTTAAGCTGCATAGGCTTATGCCTATTAGCATGGTAGAGTTGAAGTTGCTTTTGCAGTGGAAGATGTGCTTTCCAGTTGTACTAGTATTGGCTGCACTCTCTAGAATTCAGCTATCTTTTCTATTTTACTTCAGGGTTTCTGTTTTTATAAGGTCTTTGCTGCAGGAGCTACATAACTACTGTATGGAATTGGTCTATTCCCCACTCTGTGATGCCCTCTTCCCTTGAATTAGCTACAGCCATATTTTCTCCCAAATCCATCTGTTTAGTGGCCAGGTAGAGGGCCTGAACATTGCTATGGTGTGGCTCATGTAGACCACTCAAAGGGCAAATCTAGCATCACAGAGCAGTGTTGCACATGTGTTATGCAAGAAGCTGGAAAGCTCTTGCAGTGAGTGTTTCCACACTCCTGACAAGCAAACTTCACATCTGCCCCTTCCTTGGTTACAGCTGTGCATACGAACAGCCCACAGAACTATGCAGCAGTTCACCCGAGCAGCTCTGGAACTTCAGCACAGATGCACATGCAACCTTTCAAAAGTCAGTGTTGACTGTAATTGATTTTTTTTCCCCCTAGTATCTTCACATCTAGATAATATGTATGTCCATCTATAATAATTCCTGTCTTTAGTAGTCATAAAGTTCTCTATTTACTTTTTTTTTTTTTTCTCTGTAAATAGTTACCACCAATTGAAATATCAAAGTCCACTTGACATTTAAAGATGACAATAAAAACTTTTAAAAATTATCACAGGTTGTTAATGAAAATATGCTTCTTGTTAGCAGGTGGGATTTATTCTGTTTTGAAATACACTACCTTGGAGTTAAACAAATAGCAAATTCCAAGGTACCAAAATGGTCAAGAACAAGTCTGATCAAGCTACTTTTTATAGTCTATACCACTTTCCAGTGCCTATTAACATATTTAAAAGAGAGCAGGCCAGCTTACAAAAAATGGAAGTATGTTAAGGGATGGATGCTATTAAAGAGTGAGCTACTAATGTGAGGAAATTCCTTCAGAAACCCCCACGGTTAATGTGGGTATTCAAAAAGTGCTTTGATTGGCGTGATGGAGATCAGTGCTGTTTCTTACTCCCTGTTGAAGTTATTGTGGCTGTAAATGTTATGAAATTGTTGTGTTTTCTGAGGTTTTATTTATAGTTTTGCATTAACCTATCAATGTTCTGTCTGTGCTTAATTTTGAAAAATTCCATTTTGAAGGAAAATTTCAGTGTTTTGAACAGAATATCTAAACTTTTTAATAATTTCACCCTGTTTTGGCATAAATTGACATAGCTTTGCTGATGTTAAGTGGGATTTATCTGTCTGATTGTCTGGTTCAGACTGTTTACAATATTGTGGTCTCTTGATAACCTGTGCAGGTACTTGATTCATGTCAAGGCAGTGTTTGAATACTCTAAAAAAAACCAAAACCCTATTATAATCTAATCCTCATTTTGCTCTTTGTTTCTAAGCTAAATAATAGTCAAGAGAGTGTATTGATTCCACTGGCATTTTTATTGCTTTTTTGGTGTGTTTTCATGAAGTTGTGGGCCACATCTGTGACTATCCACTTCCAACTTTTCAGCACCAATTGTTACAGAGACTTTTTTCCATTTGTATAAATGATGTCATGTGTTATGAAAGTTTTAAAGCGTGACAATTCAGTGCTATGATTGTTAACCTCTGTTATGTTATTGCCATAGGAATTTTCACTGCGAATTTCTTAATAATATTTCTAAATTACACACACTAGAAGACTAACCTGACCTTTCTATCAGCTCATATCCAGAATTAAAAATTAAAAATAAAGTCAAAAGTCAAAAAAGACAATCGAAGTATGGTTGCCAAGTATAGTCATAGACAGCCAATTATGCAATGAAAGCAGTATGCCACCCAAGAAGAGTAACAGCTTTCGTCTTCCTGAACTTGTTCTGTTTTTATCACAAAAGTGTTCCAAAATATACTACTAGTTGATACATCTTCTGGTGTAAAACATTATAATTATATGGTTTAGGATGGCTTGGTCTTCCTGAGCTTTAAATAATATGGAGGAGAAAACCAGCTTTGTTCTGTAATCCTGGAACCTAGAAATCTAAAAAGAAATCGTTTTCAGATACTGAAACAATACAGAAAGCTGGAAGCTGTGAAAGGAGATATCTGGATTTTGGTTTTGTGTTGCAAGACTGACTGTATAAGGAACTAAATTTTCTACCAAATTGTATTTGCCTTTATGGAAAATGGCTTCCTTAAGCTTCCTGTTTTTCTGTTTAGCTACTGAGTTCAGTTATTTTAGCCAGCATTCTACTAGCCAATATTCTATAAGTATTTAATATCTATAACAAAATTCTAGGTTTGGGAGTTTTTTTCACTAATAATTGTTAAAGCTCTTCACACAGAGGTGAATCACTCTTTTTCATAGAGATGCAGAGAGTTTGAAGTATTTTCTCCAAGTATGTAAGCAAATTGATTAAAAGCTTGCATTAGCCTCAAGTCTCTTGAGTCTCACATCAGGGCCACTTCTGAACATTTTCTTCATGATGGAGTAATAATATGCTTTATGATACAATACTGAATTTTTATACATTCAGAAGTTGTAAACAATGGAGGGGAGAAGCTGTGAGGAAGAAGGGACTCCAGTTTATCTATGTATCCTGTAACTGCTTCTGCAGTTGGCTGCTAGACTTGCTCAATGGCTCCATAAAAATGTAATGTTTCTCGTTTCTGATATATCTCAGTATTGTGAGATTCAGAGAAGCTGCCAAGTCACAGCTGGATTACAAAGGTGTCTCAAGGTTAACTGAATCAGGTTAAGCACAATGGGTATAGATTCAGCTTAGACGTTTTTCAGTGCTCATACTGATCTTAGACCATACCCCAGTTTTGAAGCACACATAACCTTGTTGGAGTATGTGAGCTTGTGAAGCTGCTGCTGCCTGTGCTTAAGCTCAGAGGTTTGATTCTCCCATCACAGAGTTTATGCAGTTGTCTTGTGATCACACTGAGAAGGAAGCGAGTATAAACTGCTACTGTCCTGACTTTACACATTTTTCAGCTGGTAAATACCACAGAATAGCAAAGTGATGAAGATTCAGGAGGTAAATGCAGAAGTGCTGAACAGTTTTAACTGTGTTTCACGGCACCCCTGTTGTACTGAGTCTGTTGAACACTGCTCTTGACATTGATATATGCAATCTGAAGAATCTTAGTGCAATGGTTCAAGACTTTACTCCCTCCTTTCTTCTCATCACTCTCCCCAAAGGGTGCTCTTATCAAAGAAGTCAATAGAAGCTGTAAGAAGTCAGGCATAACTCAGCTGCTTCTGTTATCTGCATCTTTGCTAAAACCCATCTGCATTGGCAGCTGATGGTGAAAAGCTGGGATTTGTGGTATAGGCATGTAGTCTTCTCTGTTGTTTGAAAGTTGAGGGGTGGTGTCAGAGCTAGAGAAGGAGCAGGGAAATCTCTTGTATTTAGATCTGATTAATCACTGTGGAAGATAAAGTCATACTTGGCACTGTAGGCTGTCTTGAGAGGATACATGTATTGCCATTTGAATTAAATGTGTTATAATTGAAAAGATTGGTGAAGTACAAATGTGAAGCAAAACTACTTGTATGTTAGTGAATGTTTTTCTTCCCCTGATGTCATTGTAATTGTTGAACAAACAACCTCCTGAAAAAATAAAAATGTAGTTGCAAGGCAGACTTTGTTTGGCTGGAATGTACATAACCGTTGACTAAATCTGGTGTATCAATACCTGCCTTGAAATAATTGATTTTCAGATACTGGATGTTCTTACTCCTCTACTTTTGGTACAATATACATAGTCCAACACTTGTTTTACCGTAAGAGGCATATATAAAATTGTATTGGATATAATTCTGATTTCTAAGCAAGTTTGCGTATTTAACCACTGTTTAACCACTAAGATGTATATAAAGTGAATTGCATCTTCAGTTAGGGTTTAAGTTTGAACAAAACTTAAACCTTTGAGTTAGGGTTCATGTAATATTGCTGAAAACTGACTTGTTGCATTTTGATCAAAATAGAAGTAGTTTTCCAAGATAAAAATCTTAATCAAGATTTCAGCAATTTTGTGCCAAGATCTCACTAGACTTTTTATTTATTTATTATTTTTGTTATTGTTGGCTTTATCCACTGAAAAGAAGAGGAAATAGGCACTTTCTGGGTTTAGAGCACACATGGAATATGATAGGATCAGACGTCTTAGGACTCAGGTTCCAGGAAGGCTTTTCTAGTAACTAAGAGACCCTTTGAAGTCTTTAAAATGAGATTCCAAAGGCAACAGAGCGTGGAAAGTCCTAAAGCATCATCCAGTCGTAGTTGTAAATCCTCTTGGATGGAATCAAAATAAACTCTGATTTTTGCCACTTTTTTTCTTGAGCAAAATCAAATAAAGTCTGGCAAAAATTCATTATCACAAACTGAAATGAAAGGAGGAGTAAGCAGTAATAAGGACAGATTTATTTTCTATCTAAGATAGAGTTAACAAATTGCCATTTTATCTCCAAGACTTGTGCAGTCACTCACTTTTTACAATCTTTAACTCAAAAAGTCTGTTTTGTGTGCCCACTTACATTTTGCGTTCTGTTCATGTGAAATAATCTATTTTTTAATAAAAAGAATATAGTTTAGGTTTGAACAAGGTATGATAAATGATTGTCAAAGAGTATTTTTTATGAATAGCGAGTGATTTTTTTTTTTTCTGGGTGACCTCACCTCTTGGCTACTCCCTAATTCTTTAGTTTTCCAGTATGTGACTCTAGGTTCTTACTCAGCCTTTTAGATTCCAGAATGAAAGCAAAGCTGTCAGGTGCAAAGTTATTTCCTCTGCTTAGATCACTGTCCTCTGACTTGCTTAGTTTACTCTTGAGTTATCACATTTATGTCCACCAGAAGGCTCTACTGCTTTCTGAAATGTTCACAGAATAATGCCTTCAGGTACCTAACAGGGTCATCACCGTTGTAAACAGGATTCAAAAGTTTCCCTTCTCTGAAACATTTCTTGGACCAATTTAAACAAGTGACTGACTAATACAGGTTAATTACAATTGATGAGTGAGGATTTGGTTCAGTATTTATTATTGTCATGGAATTTCAATCCACGTACATTTAACACAGCAGCCTTTGAATCAAAATCTTGGGAAATTTTAACTCTTTCATTATTTTTGCTGTTACTTTCATAAGATGCATATCTATTTTTTAAATTTATTTTTTATTCTGTAGCTTACTAGAGAAGTTTCAAATACAAAGACCCTAATTCTTCACCATCTTGCAATTCTTACATGTACAGTCTTCACTGACGATAGAAGCTCTGTGATTTTTGGCACTTGCCAAAGTTATGATGAATTTATTTTACAGACATTTCTCAATGTGAAAGTTGATCATCACATGATTCATACTCCACAGTTCATGGGCTGAAAACAAGTAGCTGGCTCTGTCTACAGAACTGTCAATGCAGCTTCCTTTATGAAGCTAAGTTATGATCATTAAAAAGAGCAATTTTTTCTTGTTTTCATTTTAGTAGCACACATTGATGATTTGAGAAAAGAATTCCTTCTTTTTATTATGTAAGTTGAAAATAAGGATAAAATCAGAAGGTACTTGTCAGAGAAACACTTTTTGTACTCATTGATTAATTTGACTGCAACTGTTCTGGGATTCCGTCCTGAGATACAGGTCTGATTTACCTTTTAGTAACTTTCAGAACTGAAATCATAGAATAAGAATATCTGAACACCCAGATTAATACATCTTTGTAATGGTTATGATTTTAAAATGAAGCTTTTTGGAGACCCTGAATAAAAATAGGCTGTTTAGTTTTCTAATGTTAAATTCTTTCCTTGGGAAAAGTGTAACAATCCAGGTAGGGTTTTTTTTTTTTGGTTTGGTTTGTGTTTTTAGTTTAGTGGGGTTTGGGTTTTTTTTTCCCCTCATATAATATTATTTTAGTAGAGAGCCATAAAGCACATATTGAAAAAGGCTTCTTGCGTATTCTGAGGGTATAACAAAAAATAAGTTTTTCACAATCCTAATTTTTGGGGTTTCCTATAAAATCCAGGTTGTTAGTATTCACATTTTTCCAGTCCTCTTCACTTATATTTCCCTAATCTACTTCTCCACGAGTGGATATTATTTCATGGTATACAGTGGATAAAGAGACTTAAAATGGTGGGACACTTCCCACATTAGTTAACTTTAGTGAAGAGAGTTCATCATAGTGCACATCCATTACCAGATAAACCATTCAAGTATTTCTTTTTCTCCTGATGCTCATTGCATTTAGCAGAAAAAGAATTCAAAGATTTTTGTCACTGCACTATGAACATAAGGATTTAACAATTCAAGGTTGCCTTTCTACAACTTGTAATAGTTGCCATCACTAAATATTCATAAAGTGTTCAGAAAATAACAAGAGAATGGATTGCCTTTAGCACAAGATGATCTCATATTCTCTAATGCTTTCATTGCAGAACATTTCAAGATGTCATTAGTGTGCTTCAGCAGCATATGATCCTGCAGAGGATTGAGAACCTCTACTTAAATTTGAAATAATACTAAATTACATTTTACTTGAGCATCATGGAACTAAACAAAAGCAAATTTGCATAATTACTGAGCTCCACATGCTGTCATGATCTCTTTAAAGTGCTTGTAAATAATAATACGAAAAAATGAGTACTGTGGATATTGACTTATCTGCAAAAATTTAGAAGAAACTATTTCAACATTCAGAAACAGGTTTTTTTCCAATGCTTTTTATTGAAGCAACAGTTCAATTCAGAATTAGCCCTATGGATCTCTATTGTAGCAATGCAATGCCTTCCTGAAACTCAATGGGAGTCATCTTGAATATGGACCAAATAATTTATTTGGCTGCTGGCCATGTGTTGTCTTTCAGAGCAGTATGGTTATTCACTATGTAACACTGTAGGAAGAGGGTACACATAAGGAAACAAATTTTAAAAGAAACGGTAACATTAGGCAATGGAGTTTTAGCTGCATAAGTTGCCAAGCACTTAACGTAGTCATGAAGAAAAGAAATTATGAAGCCCACTAGCCAGGGGCTGATCATACAGAAGTGCTGTTCTTATAGAAAATAAGCAGTCAACTTCAGTTGAAAGCTCTATCACACTAACAATTCTTGAAGTCTGATTTGTTGATTTCATTTGCTGCTGCTGTTATAAAAAGCACAATAATGCTTACACCCTACATTAAAAATGTATTTAATAGCATCCTTGGAAATATCTTTGCCCTTTCAGTTGACTGTAAACATTCCACCAGCATGTCTCTGGTCCCTCTTCCTTATATTGTGTATTTCAGAACAAGATTATAATCCTGTGTGTTTTCCTGTTGTATCTTAATAGTAATGTCTTTTTAGGGAGACATCATGTTTCTCTAAATAAACAATATATTTGTAGTAACATGGAAGCCGATGAGGCAAAAATAGTGGCTAGAAAATTGATGCCTTCAATTGTAAATGGAAGATATATAGATATTTGTGTGAAACACACAAGCTAGTACAACAATTCTTTTGCCAGTTCAAAAAGTGCATCTAGTAGAGCTTTGCAAAATATTGTATGTCCATGCTCTCTAGATGAGTCATGGTTTTGGAGGATGGGGGAGAAAATTTTTTTTTCAGCATCATGAGCATTGGAATAATGAACTGCAGAAACTATAATAGATTTTGTTCCTGGCTTGGCAAACTATCTAAAAGATTTTGCAAGAGGGTTTACATAATTCTTTCCATTGAACTTTCTAGTATTGCATATGTTTTAATTGTTAACTGAAACACACCAAACTTTTAGGTAGTTTGTGGACTATATAAATGTGGTTTAATGTTTCATAAGTATTTTATGAGCAGAGTATGTGGTTATACATTTTCATACTTACAACCTTAATTCACTTGTTAAAATAGGCTCTCTGTTTGCTAATAGTTACCAGCTGTAGCTAATACATTAGCAGATCTACAATGTAGTATTTAAAATGACGCATTTCAAAATCAGTAACAAATGTCCTGCTGTAGGATTAATTGGAAAACTTGTCTTCTATGATGGTCAGTACACTATACAAAATTCTTTTGAAACTGCAATAAATCAAGGGATAAGAAACAATGATGTGTAAATTTCTAAAAACTTAGGAAAAGGAAAAGCAAAAATTACTTACTGTAGTTGTTGTTTGCTTCTCTTGTCCCTTTTACTTTGCCTCGCTTATCAATCCTCATATACCACTGAGTTCGACAGAAAAGTCTTCTTACTCTTACATCCCCCCCTTCCATATAATCATAGCTTCTGGTATGTCGCTCAGGGCTGGAACAGTTCACATTTGTAGCCATTTGCTCTGGAGTCATGTCATTGCAAGCTAAAGATATAGTGCCCATTAGAAAGATAATGTAAAAGTATGATCTGTAGAGCAAAATTGGCAGGATCCATGTCAGTATCCATTTGTGCATTATAGTGCAGTGTTCTGGGTGTTCATGAACAACATAATGAAAATTAAATCTCAAGTAGACTCTTGCTCTTAGGTCACCGACCTGCCTTCTGTCTTTACGAGTTACAGATTCATTTAAATGAGATTGTTCCCTCTTCTAGAATTCTGATCGTTATTCCTTAATAGTTAATGGCGAAATAGAAGAGCTTCTTAAATATCTCTTCAGTCAGAATATCCTTAAAGACACAAGTTATAAAAACCTTTGTTGCCGTGACCTTCTGTACTACTTGAATTTGCTGCTTGCACTGAAAATAAAAGATCTGTGAGAAGAGGTGCATGTATAAGTCATTATGCTCAGTTGTTACAAACTTGCAAGGATACATTATGCTACTGAAAAGTACCATGCATACATGCTAAGCAGATTTTTAAAATATGCAAATGTAAATACAAGAGAGATCTCTCACACAACTTTTTACATAAACAGACATTCAAACTGGTTGTAAACATAGTTCTGCCTTCACTCTTAAGTCCTTTGAAAAATCCCCTATCAATCCAAACTTTTCTCATGCACAGTAAAATTCTGCTGATTACTTCATACCTATGTATTCACCATTAGCACACTCTATCAGATAATTTTTCACTAGTTTATATTTTAAAATAGACCTCATAGTCTTAGTCCTGTAGTTTTATTCCTATCCTTTTCAGTTTATCAATAGAAAAGGTTTTCTTAATGCTTTTTCAGTATCTAGCATATACAAATGAAGATAAAAGTTATTAGCTATTAGAAACTGTTGAATGTTCTTGTAAAGGACAGATAACTTACTTGTTCCTGTTGATAAGAGCTGGATAACCAAGTACTCCATTTCTGTTGTCTGCGTTTTGCAACATGAGACCCTCTACTGTAGCTACAAACTTTCTCAGCTCAGACTCCACCAGAATTATAATTGTTTCCATAAATCAACACGCTGGAGAGATGGTGTGTATGTGCTTATGCGTGCATGTGTGCGTTGAGCCTGTTGTTCAGCCCTTTTCGATAAATACCTTTGCTGACCTCACTTGGAAGCAATTAGAATTTAACCAGTCAGCTGTCAGTTGAATGCACGAACAAAAATAAAAAGAGGCTTGCATTGTATCGTGTCCAGTGGTCATCAGAGGGAGCTATGTACATAGTTTATACTTCAGATCTCGAAGAATCTACTTTCTAAAAACATATACTTCATGCTCTGTGGATAAAATTTCTTTGCATGCTAGCTAGTGTTTCTGTGCTTTGATTTAGGTCAGTATTTTTCTCTCCTTGAATTTCTCTTTCTGTCTTTTGTACTCACATGCTTATCTCTGTTTGCTTTCAAATCTCCTCAGCAGTTAGATGGATTCATAGTGCCTTTCTGATGGATATATGAAATGTGTGTCGATTACGTACTGTGGAGAGGGGTCTGCTGTGGCCGTTATAGATTATGCAGTATATTTTTATATCATGGACTTGAAAGAGGAACAACTGCACTGAGATTTTTATTTGGTCAACCCCCAGGTGAAAATGAGGATGCATATTTGGACGTTTCAAAGCCTGACATTCAAACACAAACTTTACCAGCATGAAGGATAAATTACTACTAGGGAACAGCCTTCCTTAGCAGGCACAGTGATTAGCTCTCGAAACACACAACATGAGAATGAAAAGTGGTGGCAATGCAAGAAAAACCCTTATACTGCATACCAGCCAATGGGTGGCCAGCAGTCTTAAAATACAGAGAATCAAAGGAATTGGTAGACGTGCCTGGTTTTCTGCTTCTGTGTGCGGATTTCCACCTTTGGCACTAGTCTGCTACCCATGGTCCATGCTCCATTTTACCCTTAAATTCTGTTGAGTATCTGGGAAATGTATTTGTAAAACGTACTGAAGCTAATTTTTCAATAGCTTCTTATCCTGTATAATTTCCACACCATTGATGTGTATACACTTCAGACCCTTTAGTAAGTAATAGTAACAAGGAAAATTTGGAATTAATCCACATATTAAGAATAGTTTACTTACCTTTAGTTGTCTGTACTTGGAATGATAAACTGCTTAACATTATCTTGCTTTTAGCTCAGCCCCACTCTCTCCTCTCTGTAGAAATGGGTAACAGTTACTTCTTAAAAATGAAGTAGAGGCAGTTAAAAATCATAGGGAGTACATATGTGCCACCTTGTGGTGAGGGGGACGGAAGTAAATTGTTTTTTTTTCCCTGGAGCGATCCAAAATGAGCATAAAGGTGTATGGCACTAGGCAAACTTGTATCACTCAGCCTTTCCTATACACAAACACAAAAAGAGACAAATTTCCTTCCTTAACATCTGCAACTTCTTTTTCAGTCCTCTCATTTGACACTAGCTTCGCATTCTTTTTTTAAGCGTTTTCACTTGAAGTCCAAAGTTGGTCAACTTTCCTTGTCGTTATCTCCATTCCAGCCTGTTCCATATATTCTGTGGCTCAGTCTAGTTCTCCTAGTTCAGCAAAAGGCTCAATGTATGCAGCTTTACAATGTGAAAGGCATGGCACTTAGAGCTTCCAAAGGCTGAAT
The DNA here is from genome assembly GCF_000691845.1 of Merops nubicus. Lineage (NCBI taxonomy): Eukaryota > Metazoa > Chordata > Aves > Coraciiformes > Meropidae > Merops > Merops nubicus. The sequence goes on along the minus strand of NW_008584721.1, from coordinate 84,355 downwards.
GTCTGCAGTAGGTACACAAAGAAGCAGTTTTCATTAAGGTAACCGTTGTAAACTGTGGTTACGGTTACTTCAAGTTTGACTTGTATCTTGTCAACCCATGACCACCATTCTGACAAGAAGTGGGGACTGAGTGATTTATCCCAGTTGCAGTTTTTGCCAGTACATTTGCTGGATTTATATCAGTGTGTTCTCTGATCCATTCCATTACAGAATGACAGCAATGAAAAAAATTTGTGGTATTCAAAAGGCTTATCTGTTGTGTATTATGAAGAAAGCAATCAAGGATAAAAGGTAATCTGTGTTTTGCTCAGCAAAGTAGGATACAACTAGAAATGATTTTGTAAATATTCTGGGTCTTTTATGTGCAATACCAACTTTCACTTTCAGATCCATGCTGGTTTTAATTTTAATTTTTCCTTGCTAATTTATTGTTTCTGACAGTTAGTAACAGGAGAAAAAAGACATACCTGAGGTTTCAGTTCCAGAAAGCTGGAGCTACTCATGGTCCAGGCACAGGCATGTATTTTTCTTGGCTCTGAAAAAATAAATAACTTGCTGTGTGTTTTTTAAATGGTGATTCAGTTCAGATTGTTATGAACTTTTGCATTTAGAAGAAATGAAAAAGACTTTTAATAAGGCACTAGCTTGAAGTTTAATCAGTCAACAATGAAATTAATCTTTAATTACTGCTGATAATGTTCCTATCTTCACATTTTCCAATTATAGAATAAGTTTCTGAAAATGCTTTAACTGCAGGTTTTTATAATCACACTTTTGTGTTTTGCTATACAAGTATAACTGTGTATTTTTTACTGAAAGGTTTCCATCTTGATCTGCATATGAAAGTCAGGATTCTTTGCATAAATCTCTGATCTCTGGAATGATCCACCCCACTTCTCTTAAGCTAACTAATATCTCTCTCAAATTGATCTGCTTTTGTTTTATGGAAGATTTAGCTTGACTGGCACTCTTTCTTCTAGTTTCTTACAAAAGTGAGCACCAAGGGCTTTGGAAAGCCAGTCCTGAGCAAGTTATTGATGCATAGAAATTGTCTGCTTAAAACACTAGTGTTTTTGTTTCTTTGGTGAGGTTGTCTTTGAAGAAATGTGTTAAGGTATCGGGACCACATGAAACATGAAAATGTGCAAAATACAGATGCTGTAGGCCATCCTTTAATATTTAAATTTGCCTCCTTTATGTTAACACATGTATTGGTTCCTGCTTCCTAGCTGATAGACAGCTGTCCACAGCGCTGCTACAGTGCACAGGCTGAAAAGAAAAAAGTGGGAGTAAATTGTGAGCACTTTGCTTCCAGTCATGACCATCGTGCATAGGCCTTCAGTTCAAATGGAAGGAGCTTAATAAAGTCTATTCCCTTTTTCCTCACATAGGAAATTACTTTTTTTTTTTTTTTTCCCCTTTTAGATGAAAACATGACTATAGGGGTCCATGCTTTCCTCATCTCCAGGCTGGCTTGTTGTAATATGTACCGCCCAGGTTTGGCAACAAGTCATGAATGCAACTTCTTTAAAAAACCTTCATTTTGTCCAGTTTGCCCACAGGGCAACACATACCTGCTAGGGAACTATCATTCTGCTGTTCCTTGTTCCCTGATCCATTTCAAAATTGCTTTAGAACATCTTCCAGAAGTTCTAGAATTTAAGACAGTAGGAAGATAAAAATATCTGTATCAGACTTTAAACCTAAGATGTTGAGTTTTAATGCCCTGCAGCAATAGCTAAAATGAGATTGGAAGGTCCTATGGAAAAAATTCGACAAATGTGAAGTTGCTAAATGTTCTCATGGTTAAATCCTTGTCCTTCATTCTCTGATCTCAGAACTCGGGATTAGATCAAGGTTGACTTGTGCTACTTGCAAAAGATACAAGAGAAGTGCTACTGTTTGTGCAAATCCGTCAACACTGATACTGAAAAAAGTTGCAATGTGCGTGCAAAAATAAAAAGTAATTTAACAAGGTAGTAAAAACAAAAGAGAGATGAGGAATATGGCACTTTAGTTTGGATTTATCTTTTCAGGTTGTAAATATAAGATTAAAATCCATAATTATGAATCTGTTTTCTGTCTGACTATAGGAATGTCTTTTTGGTTTGTGTAATTGGTATGGGTTCCTAAAATCATACTGAAAAGACAAAATAAATAAATAAATTTCCTGACAGTTTTCAAAGCAGGTCCCTTAAACATCATTCCTTTCTTCATTTCCAGCTGTTCATCCAGATCATATCAAGCTGAGTTAAATCTAAAGGAAAATATGAATGGGATGCAGCAGATTTAAAAAAAAAAAAAAAAAGACAAAAGCCAAACTATCAAATGATTGAGAGCTATATAAAAACTTCCTTTCCCTTTTCTGTTAATTAGCTGCAGCAAATGTTTTCTTTATAGCTTTTTTTTTTTTTTTTAAGGAAAGCAAAGGCCAGGAACACAGTAGATCAGTCAATAATAAACTTAAAAGGTAAAGCTGTCCAGACTTTTTTCACTAGGACAATGGAGTATCATAACAGTGACTTTTGAAGGAGCTAGAATAAAAAGAGTGTGATGGCAGTCAGGTGAATTCTTCCATTCTGAATGGAGTTTTCACAGTATATGATTATGATAGGTCTCCTTGTGACGGCATCAGGATACTCAGACTGTGACTATCTTAACTGCAGAAGTTGTCACAGAACTTAATTGTAAAGGTACATTTCTGGTGAAGATATAGAAAAAAGATACAGAACTGATATGAGAAAATACTGAACACCACAATTTGGTTCATTTTATTTATTACCAGTTCTGAAGTTCAGACTCTTTACGAAGTAATTCATACATTTGTATTCAAATTTAATTTTTACCAAAATACATTGTAATGACTTCTGCGCCTGAGTTTAAATATATTCTATTAAAAAATATTTTGTCACTGTAACATCTCTTTATACACACAGATGTTTGGATAAGAATTTTGCACAAATTCGCACAAAACTCTTGTTCTTGTGACCTTAATATAAAAATTAATGATTACATGTAGTATCAATAAATATAAAATTAGTTATTCATGTTTAGATTTTAGCAATACATAGGTATGAATAATAACCAGATTTTGGAGGATGGTGTTCAGCCTTTTTGTAACAGTTTTGAGACTGTGACTTTATTGATCTGCTAATACTACCTATTTGAATATATACTATCTGAATATTTAAATAACTCTTTGAACAAAAGTTGACTGATAGAGGGGAAAACTATCTTCTTATTCAAATATTTCTTTATACCTCTAATATCTAGTTATGGAAAACAAGTAGATTGTGCAAGTCATATGGTCCTCTCTTAGATTTACACCACAATTTGAACTCCTTGATTAAACCACAGTAAAGCTGGAGTTAACTACCTGTTAGCATCTACTTAGATGGCAGTGTGCTAAGTACTATATCTTCTGATGCAAAGATACTACTGGTTACAGTCAGAAAGAGAAAGTTTAAAAGGCTTAGTAAAAATGTATGGCAAGTATAATGGCACATGATTTAACATCCCATGGAGCTATATACCTTTACATAATGAAAGGACTTGCAGCATTGCTTAGTAGGTAATCTTACATGTCTGTGTGTAAGGTAGTTTATAACTCATCTAAAAATGAGCTGGCTATACAGACAGAAGAGCTAACTATTGGTCAGAATTTAGGGAAAAATGCTTTGAGTGGGAGAGCATTAAGATTTAATTAGAAGATTAGGATTGGGCACTCCCAGGAACATGCAGAGGAAGAGAGAGGCCAGCACTGAAGAGAGAAAGTTCACAAGGGAAAATCTGAGAAAGGGACCAAGTATGGAGTCAGTAGAGAAGGAAAATTAAAACAGGAACATTTCTAAAATCCCAAAGTGAAATGAAGCTTTACAGAGAAACAATTTCTTCAGCTGCCCATGGGCCTACATTGTAAATCTTTTGGCATGGCCCAAAACACGAGGTACTCTGTGTACTTAGAGCCGCTTTCCACAGCTGTGAATCTCTACAGTTAAATAGGCATGACAGATCCAATATGTACAACTACAGTATGCAACAGGGGCAGTGAAAATGCTCCTGTGGTGGAATTTTAAAAGCCTAGGCTCACACGTACACACACTTTACACTGCAATGCTATTAACGGTGCTGAGTAAAATACTCAAAAGACACAAAATGCTTGTTATTCATCTGGTGCATTAATCAGGAAGGGAAGAAAAGAATGATGATAAAAATTAGTTTCATACTCACAGACATGACCCAACCAATTTTATCCAGGTAAGCCCCTGGTATGTCCATAGACTTCAGCAAGTCCAGGTTTTCACCTGAGGTTTAACATGGATTCCTCCTTTATGATTCTATGTTACTTGCAAGTGTCTTAAGTCTTGAGGTTTAACTAGACATTTTTTCAGTGGCATAAAAGTAGGCAATAAAGGAGGTTGGTATAATCAGTTCAGACAAATGCAAAATAACAAAACATGAGGCTGTATATGGCAGAAATGCTACTGGGTTACTACTGTGTATTAAATACTTGATTTTAGGAAACAGCTGGAGTAAGACCTTTGCTAACCTTCAGCTAATTATCTGGCCTATTATTACACATGTTCTAAAAGCAAAATAATGTAGAGGGAAAGTGCCCTGTTCCCCTGCAAAAAAGCCGTGCTGTTTGCAGAGAGTTAAAACCTCACCAGTAGATTCAGAACAAGAGCAATTTTCTGTAATGATTGTATTATTTATTACCCATCTGTCAGAGACAGGGACACCACTCTAGTCACAAAAAATGTAAGGTTTTCCAGCTGTTTACCATCTGAATGCTAGATAAACATTTGCTGAACTGAGGGGATCTAATGAAAGGGTGTCTTTACTAGACAATCTGTGTTAGTAATTGCTTTACAGAGTGAGCTCCACCACATGTCCTCACTTTTTCCATTCCCTCACTTACTGATAATGAAGTCCATGATATCCCACTAAATCTATGTAAATTCAGGCCAGAATAGTCATTTCATAATCTAGCTAGGGTGTGAAAGGAGGATGTCAGGTGCTAGGGATCTGAACTACCAGTTCACCATATCAAGTGCAGCGTCAGAACAATCATGTTTGAGGCATCTAGTTGTGTGCGTGGACTGGTGAGCCGATTTTTCTACTTATAAAAAGAAGAAAAGAAAGCATCACAATACCTTTGCATTCAAAATAGTGGGGCAAAGTGAGACTCTCAAAACTGCATTCTCTTTCAGAGCTCCTACATGAGTTAGGCAAGGTAGGATACTACTGATTTCAAGCCAACTGTAATTTAAAGACGCCTAGACTGAGGATTACCAGACAGTTTATACTGCAAGTAAATAGCACCATCCTGCTCCTCTATACATGTACTTCTGCGGATTGAAGGAGTGATCCCTTCTCTCTGTGAGCAGCTGTACTTCCAAGAGTTTAAATGTCTCCCACTGCAGCTGTTGCTCTGTTAGATGGTTGTCTGCCTGTCTTGTGGCATTAGCAAGGGTTGAATTTTGTCAGTAACTGATGAAGGTCAGGCTTTGAAACAGATCTTAATCAAAGCTGATGTTGTTCTGATCTGCCTCTACTCCTGGCTTGCTTTGCTTATCATAACTATCACATTACTAAAATAATTTCTACCATTTTAACATTCATTCCAGTTGCTAGTTTTTCACACTTACTTTTGACAAAGACTGTCCATTGTACCTAAAATATTCTTCACTCAAACCTAAATATTACTGTTATGTGAAGCTGGAATGTAGAACATTTGGGAGGTGATAAAGAGAAATTGAGGGGAGAAAAAAGCTAGGACTGGTGGGTCTGTGTATTCCCTTCTCCCCCATGGCAGATAACATTTTAATCCTGAAAAAGAGGGAAAACTAAATTCCCTGATAGGAATTGGTCTACTGTAGTGGTCATTTATTATCAGCTTTTTATGGGTTGAGTACATCTGCAGCATCTGTCTAGTTTGTGCTTCCTGCATCTCTGTTGGCTCTGCTGTACTTGACAGTGTTAGTACAATAAGACCTTTTCTGTGGTAGAACAATTTGTTTTGACCTGACTTTGTCAGTAGACTGTATGAATACAACCCTTTTGCTTCAAAGACTTAAATGGTACAGATTGCCTTTCCCTGTACACCATGGGTGAGAAACTGTGGCATATGTGTGGAAAAAATAAGTTATTTGAATAGCTATTCCTAAGAGTGCTAGTTATTCCCTTAGGCAGTAGAAATGTCATTTGGGAGGCTATTGACCACAAACGTTCCATGAAACAATAAATAACCAACACCTTTAAAATTGTTTTTCATATTATTCCGTATTATTCCATAAATATACATACACCAGGTTGATTTTCCAGATACTTTCTAAATGAAACAAACAAAAAACAATTCAACACACACACACACAAAAGGCAAAAAACCAACATACACCCCAGAAACAAAAGGCTCTGTGAAAACCTTTTCAGAGTGAGTAGGTGTATAAACTCTAGTACTGAAGCTACTCTGTTAAACCACACCATGCTGAGATACAGAACGTGGCAGTCCCTTGAGATGGCAGTCAACTGAACAAGTTGTGGGGATTTGTTTTTTAAATTCAATTAACTGAAAAACACAGAATAAAATTTTTAAGATATTTAAGAAAAGTTACTGAAAAGCTTTTTTTAAAAATAATTTTGACAAGCAGTTTTTTGTTAGTTAACTGCATCTCAATAAAATTCCTCTCTGAAGATCATGCCATTGTTGGTTTGTTTCATAGCATTGTTAGACATGAACAATACATTGGCAGTGCCTGCTATGAATTCCTGGCTTCTAAAATGTCTCTAGTGAATAGTTTATCAAATTTAACATGTATTCTATAATCCTGAGTTACAGATGAGTTTTTCTGTTCAAGTAAAATGGGCTATGCCATTCCCAATTGTTCCTGTTGGTGACTAAAACTTTTGATATCTTTTCTTGATTGAGAAGCCTGTGGAAGAAAAGACATCTCTCTTAAAAGTATCCTACAGTCTGGGGGCTTGTTACAATTTTTCTTCTGTGATGATTGCAAGGTTTTATCAGTAATCCCCAATACCAATGTGATTGAAAGCAATAACAAGATATCTTTTATTGGAACCTGTAGTTCTACAGCTAGGAAAAAAAAAAAAGGGATAGAAATGGGGTGAAAAATATGGGATAATGCGAAGAAAGATCACTTCTTTACGTGCAAAAGTTGAAGTAAGGCTACGTGAACAATATTAATTCTGGTATTTCCCAAACTGACTGAGATTTGAATTTTCTTTTGATATTGGAGTAGTTGATAGTTTCAGTTGCAGGCTTACACATAGTGTAGTGTGAGGAGAAAGAAGTGTAGGATCACAAGACTTTTATAAAAGCTCCAAAGCTCCTATTTATTCTATTAAAAATATTTTGTTCTATAGATATACTGTTTCTTATGCCTCCAGAGGCATATTTGCAATGTCAAGCCAAGGTACTCTTTCTTCAGTGCAAGAGGCAAAGAATTTTAATTAATAGTTTTCTAACTATCCTTGTAATATTTACAGGTACTTCTATCTCAAACATAGTAGAAGATGTCTTAAAGAATGGAATTTTGATCCACTATGGACAAATACCAATTCTCATGTAGGTTGTTATCAGGCTATGCAAGCTCAGTAAAATTTGCATGAGAGCAGTGATGGGTGTCTTGAGAATCCCAAGGGACCTGTTAATGGGATAATGGCTTAAAGCTAGAAAAGGGTAGATTCAGGTTAGATGTTATGAAAAAGTTCTTCAGTATGAGGTTGATAGATCCCTGGAATGGGTTGCCCAGACAGGTGGTAGAAGCCCCATCCCTGGAGACATTCAAGATAAGGCTTGAGGCTCAGAGCAGCTTGACCTAGTTGGAGGTGTCCCTGCTTATAGCAGGGGGTTTGAACTAGATGACCTTTAGAAGGTATTTGGTTTGAAGGGACCTCTGTGATTCTATAATGTGCAAGGAAGTGCTGCGTGTGGAAGAGAATGGAGGAATATACAAGAAAAGGGAGATGAGAAGCATTAAAAACAGTGGAAGAGAAGAAATAATGGGGAAAAATATTGGGAACTCCCAGAAAGAGGGGGAGAGATGTGAGACCTGGGGAGGAACAGAGAAAATTAATGAAGTCCCAATAGATGCAGTATCTCAGAAGAAATAAGAGCTAGAACATAGAGGACCCCTGGAGGTAAACTCTAGTATCCTGGGATCATTTAAGAATGTGCTAGGAGAGACTGAGGTATTTATTGTATAAATTGTTTCCTGTCCGATCCTTTTTCAAAACATATCTCAGAGCAATGACACCATTTGGCAAATCAAATGTGTATTAGGCTGTACTGCATGGAATCTCTCATTTCTAAGTTTTATTTAAATATATTTTGTATTCAATGTATTTTGGCTTTAGTAATGTGTAGTGCAGAACTTCTAGGCATGGAGTAATTACTGTACCACATGGTGACAAAACTTTGTTCACACAAAAAATAAGACACTGATACACAAAAGTGTTTGTTCAGGATAACCAGCAATGAGTTATCTCTTCTGCTTGTGTATGGTGTACTATGCCAAGCCAAATTTTGAATGCCTGATTGTGTGGCTCATGCTTCTCCCACTGAAAGTGACTTTCAGCTGCAGAAAAATGACCTAGTGCAACTGGGATTATAGTCAGCAGAATTGGTGCTGATCAGGGGCACCCTAGTCTGTCTTGTAGCTCTTCTGAAATTAAGGTAGGTGAGAAAGACAACCTTAAAAAAAAAAATAAAAAAAATAAAAAATCATTCTCTACGCTTGTCAAATGAGACTGCCACCCTGCCACCCTCTTCAGTGGTCTCTGGTTCCTGGCCTAGAGGTAAAGGTGCAGGGGAAAAACATGGCTTTCAGTAAGGCCACACTGATAGCTGGAGAAGAAGCTGTGGCATTGAGGATTGGTGCTGTAATTTCCTTTGTGATTTGTGATCCCTGTTCCTTTGTGAATGGAAATGTTGCTCTTTTCTGATACATGTGAAGAAACAGCTGGTCCAGTCCCCAAAACAGTACCATTAAGTCATACAGTCTTCAAGATTGCAGATACTGGCTTGCATTTAGCACAAAAAGAGCTCCCATCAGGACTGGCATGAAAATAAGGCTTCCATCTAGTAACTCTCTGGCGCTGAAGATAGATAATTGTTTTGGAACCTTCCTATCATACTTACAGTCCAGTAACCCTAAGTGGTAATCCTGTCAAACTCTGAGGTCTGAATGTAAAGTAGTCTTCCCGC
>NW_008584721.1:66652-75095 GCF_000691845.1 Merops nubicus | reverse complement strand
CCCCCCCCCCCCCCCCCCATGAGCTTTATTTCTTGTGGATTTATGAGCAAAACTGAAAATACTGATTTTCCTGGTTTAGTGTTGCTGGTGCACCGAATTTTAAGATAGTAGTGTACTGGAGTATAATCAAAATAGGTGTCTGAAGAAGCAGATTGTTTAATGTTTCTTAAGGATTTTTTTGTGAAAGAGGAGAATTCTGGGTTTGAGTGTTTTTCAGTTCCTACTCCACCCTTCTACAAGATACATACGCTCTCCCTCTTCAGTTTTGAGAAACACCCCCAGGGCATCTCTTTTTATTTGAATTGATTTTCTGGTTGTTTATCTTTTTCAATCTGGTCATGAAAAGCACATCTGGTTCCTATTTCAATCAGTATTCCAGTGGGAGCAACATCATATTATAGAAGGCTAACAATGCTAAAATAATAATCCATAATGATGCAACTTCTGGTAATTTAAAACTGTTTTATCCAGTGTTTGTAGAAGTGTGTTAATGATGTAGGCCAACTGATCTCTTTGTAGATTAAACTCACCCTGGGTCCTGTAACAGAGAAATATCTGACAGCCACATAGGTGAATGTTTCAAACTGTTTTTTCTGAAGCGTTTGAGCATTTTAGTACTTAGGGAAAGTGCAGACCCGACAGCTGTGGAAGCTAAAGCAATCGGTTGACAAAGAGATTGGGTAAAGCAACCCCAGCAGTGCTAGTTCATATGCAGACTAATTCTGCCCTTTGACGCAGGTCTGCATGTAGAGGTGCCCAGAGCTGGAGGTCTTTGTTTTGTTTTTCTTTACTTTGTTAGTTGATTCATGTGAGTGGAATATATGGTAAGACCACCAGAAAGCAACAGTGGTAATTTTCCTACAAAGCTCTGTGCTAGCAGCTGAACTCCGACCTGTGGTTTCAAACAACCTTCCAGTGGTAGGACTTGTTTGCTAGATTTCATGTTTTGGTTTGAGGCAGCCACAAAGCAGAGAGACTGCTCTTTCTCTGACTAGTGCATACATATGTACTTTGGCAATTATTAACTGAAATATGATAACTGCAATTTTTGTGAGTTTGCAACAGCTCAGCAAAGCAGCAGACAAGGCAAAGCTTTGTTGACGTGTAGACCTGTCTCAGTTACATTCATATTTGTGTTGCTACTTACCTTACAGTATATCCATTCTTATACCATCTCCAGACTAGGCTTCCATAATACTACAGAATAGTCAGAAGAAACCCTCCTTTAGAGATAACTTTAAGACATGGGGAATTTTTTTTTTTTTTTAATTGAGAAAACTCTGATAACAGAATACTCTACCTAAACCTTTCATTCAGCCTTCAGATTATTTCTTGGAACTGTCATTTTAATATATATCTGCTCCTCTCTTGACTCCAGTTCAGCACTTTTTTACTGATACAGATGTAGCATATTTTAAATTTGAAGGTCAAATTTAATACTGGTGTGATCAGATCAGAAGTGACATTCTTGGCAGAATGATACCATACATTATTTTAGAGACTAAACTTCCAAGTGAAAGTTGGAGTTCATGACCTTTTACTTTCTGTTCCAACCTGATTTTAGGAAGAGCCCAAAATAAAAACAAAAATTTTAATTATGCAAATTCAGTTTTTAGACAAGAACGGTTGGTTTAGAGCATTGTAATTGCAGTCACTATTAGTGGAATTTTCCTAAAGGTCTGTGTTCTTGGTAGGAGAGCATGAAGGATGTACAGAAATTAAACTCAGTATTATGTTCCAATAGTTTTATGAAATACTGCTCTTAATTTGTTTTATCAGCTGTCTCTCCTATCTTGAGACAACCAACTAATGGATTAATTTCTTAGCACTTCCATAATTTCATTCTTTGGAGTATACATAGTACTAAAAGAGCAAATTATATAAAATGTCAGAGCAAAGCAATGAAAATTTAGAGGAGCTAAGGTTTTGAAATACTGTGTCTGAACTTCTGTAAGTAATCTTTGCTTGAGGTCAGAATATTAGGTCAGAGATATCCAATGACTACACATTAAAGCAGGGGAGTCACAATATCTCTCATCACTAAAGTTTTTGGTTTGCATTTTTAAATAAACCAGGAACAAGTGCAGGGTATATATAGTATCACAGCCCTATGTTGGCAGAAGAAATTGAAATCTTGAATAGCTTTGTTCCATCATCTGCAAACGTGGAGTTAAACTGGTGAAATGTTTTACCTTTGACCACCCATTTACAAGAGAGAATCTCCCTAAGATTGCTAAGTGCTATTCAGTGCTCTCATTTGAATTGATGCTATGGTCCTTGTGGACATGGACACATTTCAGTGGTAGGTAGATGGAAATATTATTACCTAATGTGTGCAAAAATGCTTTGGAACCCTCGTTATATTTGTGGAGCTATTATATTTTTTTTGCCAGATTTTATAAAAAACTTTAAGAAATACCTTTTGCTTAGGGTGAAATTATAGAACTGAAACGAATGGAAAGATGGAAGATTGTCTTCTATGTTACTTTGGCAAATTGGATTTTATTATTTGACTTTTTTCCTATTTTGCTGCTATATAGTTTCATCTGTGTTTTATAAACTATTCTCATCCTTAGAATGTTCCAGTTTGCTTTCTTTTCTTTTTTGACTGTCAAGGGTCAAAAAAATATTTTTTTTCTACTAAAGAAGCAGGGTGAAGAATTTCTGTCCATTTGGCACTTCTAGATTTCCCTTGTAGCAAATTTCAAGCTGTGGCTACCAAAACAACTTTCCAACCTGGAATGCTTTTCAAGTCATAGATGGCTAATTGGCTAATGTTTCTGGTGTTGAAATTATACCCTGAATACAAACAAAATTTGTCTTTCTAGATCCTTGGTTTAATTTCTATAGCCTTGTGGTCTAACTTCAAGTGTGTTCATCTAGTATTTTTCTCCTGTGTCACAATTTAACTTTTACGTGAGTTGCATAAATGCTTTCAAGATACTTGAGCATAACTGTGTAAATAATAAAAGGCAAAAAAATCTTCCCAATATGTAAGTGTATGGTTTCTGAAATCCTGCAGTTTTCTTCAGAAAAAAAGTTTATGAGCTTCATACCAAGAGATACATGCAAGCAGCAGTCACGCTGAAGAAGTAACAGAGAAAGTCCTTGTAACTTGGAATCATAGCTGAGGAAAGTGAGGTATGAAAGAGAGACCTACATTCTCCAAGGTTATGAAATGAGGTAGCCATAAGTCTTGGAGTTAAGGCTCAGGTGGCCCCACTGCAGGAGCTTTCAGAATGAGAGCAGCCATATAGGCTGTATTTTGGAGTGTGTAGTTTTGTATTTTGCTTTCTAGTTTCCCACTCTTGTCATATTTTTTCCTTTTTTTTTTTTTTTTTGGTACTCTTTACAAGAGAACACACATGTTCAATTTTCTGTGTATGTGTATTTGGGAGCAATATATATGTTGTCAGATAAACCAGTCCCAGAGTGGGATAAAGGCTCAGTAAATGATGAGAAGTCACAGAACTTCTGTGACTTTTGAGAATTACTTTTCCACCTCACCCAGCATATTGCTCTGCTAATTGCAGCTCAACCATGTAGTTTTTCACAACCCTCTCCTTGACTTCAGTACCAGAGCAGGTGCTCTTTTTGCCAGATTTTATCAAACACTTCCCCTCCCTCTCTCAGCACTAAAAATCATTAGCTCCACCTTCTATTTTGGAAGATGCTACTCTCCTATTTATGGAAGCTGGTTCAATTTTTCCTTTGGCTCAAAACCAACCGTTTGCTAAAATTGCTGTCTCTGTCTGCATGCTGCAAATTTGGAATTTTTCTGAATACATGAGTAAATAAGATGCAGAGTAGATAGGAGAGAGCCTGAAAAAAATACTTGACATGAACTCATTTTTTCCAAATCGTCCAGTAATTTAATGAATGTTAATAAATCTATGATACAATGAAATATAAATTTAGGTATAATTTATAAAGGGAAATTTCTCATCTTTTTAATGGGCATACTATAGATCATTGTCATAATACAGTCTTTTCTGTTTAATTTATTACAGTTATACAGCATTAGTTTTCTTTCACTCTATCACTACAAGTAAGGTGATACTGGATCATATCATTCCTCTGTTCTGGAGCAGAAAATCCCACCTGACTTCAATGATTTTGCTTAAAAACTGATGGCATGATAAATTCACTCTATTTAACATCCAATATCCTAAGATAAGAATATTAAGAGCAGCTTTATTGTAAAAAAATGAAAGCAGATAAATTATCTGTGTGTTATCAAAGCTTTACACATTCTGGAAACAGATGCCTTTTCAAACCAATACAAAATTCCTAGATATTAAATTTTCAAGCAATAACAGCTGTCAGAAATCAATCCCTTTTGATTAACTGCTCTTGGAGTAGGCCAGATTTGTTTTAAAAATTAAATACTATACCAGAATGAGTTTCTAAAATCAATGCACTCATTGTATGCTCCATCTCACATTTCATAATATGGGAAATCTTTTTTAACTTAAGTTAAAATGTTACTTTTATTTTTGCACACAGTTTAAAGCCTGTTTAATGCAGCTTATCTATTAAGGTTTTTTTCTGATTGTTTTAATCTATTCCCAAGATTGACAAATGGATTAGGACTGGTATGGATTCGGTCAGGATTGTGCTTGCCAGAATAAATTTTTCTGGCACCTTCTCTAAAAGATGAGTCAGTTGGGGAGTTTGACCTGATCTCTTTATTTTTAATTGCAAACAGATAAATGTGTAAATTACTTGGAGATAAAGTTTCAAATTGTAGGAGAGTGGCTGATGTGATAGTGCTAGATTCTCTGCTACATGCCTGTGTAAGGGTGCAATGCCCTGCCCAGCTGCACCTGTTCATGCTTTTTGCTATTCTGAGAATACATTTTGTGTGTGGCAACTAGGCAGCTTTTTAAGTGGACTTGCATTTCTCGTGCCTTCTGGGCAACCGTAAGCAGCGCATGAGGAGACCCAGATAACATAGTGCTTTTCCAGTCTCGATTCACTTTTTAAGAAAAAGTCTATCAATCGTCCGCTCACTGTTGTTACTGCAAAGTTAGACTAAAAAGTTTTAGGAATTCAGGTGTTCTAGTCTATAAATTGATGGTACAGTTTAGTGAGCAATACTAGCGATAAGGAGAAAAGCTCAAATCTTTTTTCATTCATAGTCCTCATTTCAGACTTTTTTTCTAACCAAAACCATCTTTCTGTATTTCAGGTGATAAAAAGCAAAATGCAGTTACACATTTAAAAAAAAAAAAAAAAAGCGCTTTCTGTGGTTTGTTGTCCATCTTTGGGAGGATTGTAGTTCTAATATTCCACCGAACTTAGAAACAGCAGTAACTGCATAATTGCACTAATGAAGCTGCTCACTGTCTCAGTCAGAGATACTATCATTTGCAGGAATGTAGATCTTTGCTGATTAATTTTATCATAATGCTTTTCCTTTACTTTGAATCAAAGTCAAGAACAATAAATATTTTATTTAAGATCTAATGATATTTTCAAACATGAGACCCAGTAATATATATATACAGAAGCACATGCTAATTTTTTCTCAAATACTGGTTCTGTATTCATTAAGTATTTACATATGAACTTAACCGTCAGATCCTCAAAATAATACGAATATAGGTGTAGTGTTCAAATCAGCTGCATCCTAAGAGTACATATTTTGAATAAACTGTTCCTCTGATAGTGATCTGAAGACACTCAGATTGCTATGTAAGTGGCAATAATTAATGATTGAAGGTTTAGGAATTATAAGTTATCTTCTGGTATTCAAGCAGACAGGGACAAAAAAAAAAGTCAGGCTTTCCATTGCTGTGAAAGAGAAAATTATATGTAACACCAAATTTTCCAGATTGCATAAACACTTTCAGGAAAGAAATGGCTTTAGGTAGTGGTAGATATTTATGCTGAGAAAAATAGACCTCAGAAATATCAGAGTTCCACCTACAGCACCAGTTCTTTTCTGTTTCCATCTTCAAAAATCAGGGAACATACTAAAGTGCTACCAGGTCCTCATCACCTGATAGCTGTTCATTCAAAATTGCCGTAATAATTGGAACCAGAATCTTAGTTCCTTCCTCTTTCTAAGCCTCAAATAGCCCTAGAGAATAGAAAGGACTTGGAGTGTTTCATCATTTATTGAAAAAATGGAAGCAAGCTGATTTTCCAAAGCCTCTTGAAAGTTGCTCTTTCAATCAAAAGTATCTTGAAATCTGAATGGCAGTAATGAGGAACAGGATTTGTGTACCTGTTTTTTGGGCTGAGCTTTTTTGCATGCACGCATATTTGAATGACCAAGGTATCTCTAAGCATTCTTCAAGATTTATACATAAAAAAGTTTGCCACTATGTTAAAAATGCATCAGATTTTTCATGCCAATACCCTTCCTGCTGTTAGGCAGAGGGTTACATGCACTATTTAATGAGAAGGAAAGAATATTCGTATTTTCTATTCTTCTGTCATGCAAAAATATGAAAAACACTTCATATAGATTGCTTAGTGGCCAATAAAAAAAAAAAAGAGAGCAAACTTATTTTCACTGTGGACTGTGTCTACTTCTATGCCCTAAAATCTGCTGCTTTAGATTGTTGAAATGCTTTTCTGGTATCTCCCTAGCTGAAAATTGAGACCTTTTTTTTTTTTTTTTTTTTTTTTTTAAATTTTCCAGCATGCAAATATGGCTGAGAAAGGTTCTGGAAGCATTCATCCACCGTTTAATCACTCTGACAGTGTGCACACTACTAGTGGAATTTCCTAGATATGCCTACCACCATCATTTCCTTCATCTCATTAAAGGGCAGGGGATGGAACCCATCAAAATTGTCATGCTTTTTTGACTAGGTAATTATAAATAAAGCCTCACTTTCAGTTGTTAATAATTCTTCATTTCTTACTTTAATTTGTGGGTATTTCATGGCATGCTAACATAACTAATGATAGTCTAGATACTCTGGTTTTATAATCCAAATAATCAAAAACATTTTTTAAGAGTTAAATGCTTTCATTTAAGCTGGGGAAAAAAACCCAGTGGAGTAAAAGTTTATATAGTATAATTTGTGCATGAGACTAGAGCAGGCTTGGAGTTCATTCTAAGTTTCCGCATACTAAGCATCTATTGAAATCAACAGCATCTGCACATGAAGGGGTATTGCAGAACCCATTCACAGCCTAATGACTGCAAAATAGTAAATATAAGAAAATCTGACTTCAGTTTAACTGAGAAAATTTGGATTCAGCATTTGGGATAAAATTATGACTAGACTTCCCTATGAGTTTGTAAGGTGTCAGGTGTCTGAATACATCCTGTACAACCTGATCAGATACTCATCTTGAGCAGTTCACGCATGTGGCTTTTCCTCTACACACCTTCAATTTATAAGTCTGTTTTCTAAATCGCATCTTTGTAGGCATGAGATTTTCAACAAATTCCTCTGAAAATTTGTTGTCAAAAAGGTGATATTGCTTCCAGCCGTTTCTACCCAGAACTGATATTAAATACTGGAAGATAATGCCTAAGTCTCTATCAGATTTTGACACTAGGTCATGGGAATTAATAATGCTCAAAATGTGTCTCAGATTGAAGCTGGAAAAGCCACACAGATTTCAACCAGCAGCAGATGTTAAAGCTGAACTCTGATCCAATTGTTACCTTGCACTGCAAAAGATGCAAAATGTTCTGGAGGCCAGTTGTGACATTTGGTCTTTCTGGGTGGCCTGTCTTCTCTTCAACTCATCTATTCTGAATGTACTCAAGACACTTTCAGGTCATTTAGCTAGCAACACATTTCATTCCTTCTCACTGCATACTAAGATATGGCTGAGATAAGATGTGGGTAAGCTACTGAGAAAAAATAAATCTAATTGTATTAGCTTGGATACTGTCTAAGTTCTTACTGTTACTGCTGTGTTTTGTTTGAGCTGTTTGCAAGGTTTCCATACTATTTCCTAATTGTGTATGGGAGATAACACTAAAGGTGATGTAAAAGTAATAATATTGGAAGCACATGAACTCCTAATCACTTATTCACCAGAAACAGCTGATTCAAACTACTGGATGTTAACTGCAGACTTTATATGTGCTTCTGGCCGTTGCTGATATTTCTGGTGTGACAAAAGGATCAACAGCTACTAATATGTAGCCACTTGTACTCTTTACTTCATGAATGAGTGTCTATATCGATCATGTGATATACTTTGCTCATATGCAGCATGTCACTTGCAGTGGTCTCTGAAGACTTCAGAGTTACAGATCCCCATTCCTGAAACCACTATTCAGCTGGGAGCAGTATAGTAGCTGTGCCACTATGACATGGCATATGTGAAATACCCTAATGGGAAAGACTTCCCATATGTGTTGGGAGGCAGGATTTTTTTTTTCTAGGACCAAGGTGATCATTTAACTCAAGGTGGTTTTTATGAATTCATTCTCTTGTAAAGTAAAAATGTGGCTTCTAGGAAA
>NW_008584721.1:54659-66621 GCF_000691845.1 Merops nubicus | reverse complement strand
TGTGTGTGAGTAGTGGGTGTGTGAGGAAGAAGGAAAAAGGGAATAAATCCTTTGATAGCAGCAGGATTGGTTATGTAGAAGCAGAGATCTGGGTAGCAGAATCAAGAAGACATTATATTGTGGCATTTGACTTGCACCAGAACATTCAAAGGTTATTTCATTATTAGTTGATTGATCCTGCCTGCATACAGTAACTCACTGATCATGTCTGTACACTCTGGGCAACAGATCAGTTTGTCACCCCATTAAGTGGCCTTTATTTTTGGGATGATGAATTTCTGTGTAATTTATTCTTTAATTTTCCTACACAGAACTGTGAATGCCCAGTGTTTTGTTGAAAAAATGTCTGCATAAAGCTAACAATCCCAGCAAAGGAATAGTTCTGCCAGGAACAGGTCTGGGTGAATCCTGAAAAATGGCTGTGGATCAGAGCTGCTCTGCACTTCCGACCCAGTTTATTTGCTCATTCTGCCTCTTTTCCTGCCACCAGGG
The DNA here is from genome assembly GCF_000691845.1 of Merops nubicus. NCBI lineage: Eukaryota > Metazoa > Chordata > Aves > Coraciiformes > Meropidae > Merops > Merops nubicus. Next base: position 66,129 of record NW_008584721.1, on the reverse strand, counting down.
CTACTGAGAAGAGTATAACTTAAATTGCCATGTACTGACAGTGCTTCAGAGTGAATAGCTACCGAGAAAAGCTGTTTAACCTCTAAGCTATTTGTTTCATTTAAGGGCCGAGTTAAGAGAGATGCGATTGCTTTATTTAGGGTCTGAGTTAAGTGAGGTCCATTTCAACCATTGTGCGTCTTTGTATCTTGGTCTCCAGACAAGCTCATTTTTACAGTGATTTATGAAAGGGTAGGGAGAACAGCTGATCTTCATCTGGCTGAAGAGTGTTGTAAAATCATCTCTCAGAAAAATACTTCTTAATGTTAAAATATTTATCAAAACTGCTATTAAAAGTTTGGGTTATAATATACGAACTTGAAAATATGAAAACCAGAAAATATTCTTATCCAGTATTTTAGGAATATTAAATGCAGAATCAAGGAAAGGAACCTCAGTTCCTTCTGCCAGAGGACATGCTGAGAGAAGAGCTTTCTGTCTGCAAGATGTCTTAATATACTAAATTCTGCAGCTGTCTATTGCAATATTATATATTACAATAAGTTCTCTTATTATCTCCTAAATTTAAAGCAAATGAGAATAGCAGAATATCAGATTATATTAAAATCAAGTAGAAATGTTTCTTCATACAAAATTGTTAAGCACCAAAGGACACTGCAGTTATCAAATTTTTAAAAGTTTCAAAGGTTACTGAACTAGTTAGGAAAAGGAGAAAAAAAAAAAAACAAACAAAAAAACCAAACCCAAACCCAAACTTGTACAGAACTATTAAAGTAACTACCTCTGGTTCCTGAGCCACAGAATGCTTGTGGACAAGAGAGATTTCTGTGGAAATATTGCCATGTTCTTAGTCTTCCTTCAGCAGCTGATGTTGGTCAGAGCTGGAAATTGGATGCTGTGCTCTATGTACCTTTGGTTTGACTTGGTACATCTATTCTTGTATTCTTCTGTTATAACAGGAAGCAATCCAGATATGGTTGGATTTTTTTTTCTTTATCACTGAAAGAAGTAATATTTTCAATTATAAAGAAGTCAGATTTTCAAGTATAGTAAAGCAGATGCAGCATTTAGCTGGTGACTTTGTCATGACAAGCTCTCAATATGTTTATTTTGATTTTTAAATTTTTATGAGCCAGGGATGAGCAGAAAACCTAATCTATAGATTCTGTATTCAAATGAAGAAACTAATAATACATCTTCCTGATTTGTAAATTATGTAATTCTGCTCTTACTCAGAGCCTGCACACCTTAGCTCTACAAGCTTGCTTAGAAAGCCATTTTTTCTCCTCTTTTTTTTTTTTTTTTTTCCCCCCTCAAGATTTTAGAAGATGCAGAGGAATTAAGTGGTATCTGATGGTTGTCAAAGTTGTTCTTTTTCATTGGTGTCAGAATGATGTGCTGGTTGTATTTTGAAATATCCTTCTGTCACTAACCTCTTCTTGAACATATAATTTTGAATGTCCAGCCTCTGTCTGAAACCTTGTGTTGTGGTTTATTTATTCTGCTTTTAGTCCTGTCAGTAAGGAATGTCTTTGCCTTTAATCTTCCTTGGGTCACCAATGGTTACTACTTTTAACTAATCCATCTTTCTCCAAGGCTCACAGAACCAGTAATGTAGATAACTTCAAATGGTAGAAGTAGGTGACATCATGTTTGAACCATGACTAATTTTGAGTTCTCCCTACAATGAGGAAAGAGGATAAGCTGTTCATCTCTCTTCAATCACAAAATAGAAGCTCATGGATCTTAATGTGGTAGAACAAGTTCTCCCCCATAGAAACCTTAGCTCATGTCTTTGGACCAGGATAGCAATAGTACTATTCCTATACTATAGAGATCTGGGGTTTTTGTTTTAAATTGGGGTCATAATTTGAAAAACATTTGTGTATCTGGAAAAGAAAATTTCAAAAATTAGAAGATACAACACTTTATGCAGCAATGCTGTCCCCTGTTCTTATAACCAGTAGCAGTGTTTCTCATTTTAATGACAAAAATTGCTCCAGTTTTCCCCCTGTTGCCTTGACTGTAAAGAACTCTGAGAAATTTGAAACCCTAATTTAGATTTCTTGCAGTAGCTAACAGAATAATTATTTTTAATTATGTATTTTTAAAATTTTAGTTGTATTTATATAATATAGTTAATTAGCCCACTAACACTAATTTCCAAACTATTTCTTTTTTTCTGCTTGGAAAGTAAGAAGTAAAACAAGGTGCATATCCAAGCTCAGTAGTGTGTGGCTCACCCAATCTTACATTGCTTACAAGACTGTCATGCAAAACAAGCCAGTTGGTTTTGAACACCAAAAGGATGCAAATACTTCATGTGACAAGAATAGTCTGAAATCTCCAAAGCTACTTTTAAAGACTTCTTTAAGAAATGGTCTTTTGAGAAGTAGTGGCTGGTCTCTTTGCTTATTGTTGAGTCTATTAGATAATGGGCTAGTTATATTAGGTATAAGTTTAAGGCTGATTATTGCAGCACACTTTAAAGTTGACCTGCTGTAATTTTATTTTTTTTTTTCCAGAAAAGATGGGTTTTGCCATCCTGAAGAGAATTTAGTAACATATTTCACTAAGCAAACCAACTTTTCCTTCTCTTCTCACTCCACTTCTTTCTCCTTGTCAGGAACTGAGTCCTGTTAAGAGAAGACATTAATTCCTTGGCAGTAAGGGAGCAGATAGATGAGATGAAAGCCTGTGAGGCTCTTCTCTGTAGGATTATGTTTTAAAAATACAACTGCATTCTGAAAATTGACTGTAGAGATGGCATCTTGGGAGTGAGTGGGGGAAGGTTATGTTTATTATCTGTTAATGACTTCCAGATCAAGTTTGCTCAGTTTGCAAGTAAAAACACCAACCCTCTATTAACTGCCTTCTCTGCAGACTCAATTCAGGATTTAAAAATCATGCTGTGCTAATTCTAATCCCAGTATTACTGTCAGCAATAAAAAGGTTCTTCAGGGTATAGCGTGCCTTTAGTTAAACTATCCATCTGTGGATGGTAAATGAATGTTAATTCTGTTGATGAGAAGCTTGTCAAAATCGGCATTTGTCTAGTCCTAGTTATTCTTGATTAAGTCTTCCTTAATTCTTAATAACTCTTTTTAAACACATCTGTTTAAATGGTTTCTGGACTTAAGGTGGAAGAAATGTAAAAGCAAGAGGAGTAAACCTCAGAACTATTTTTGCATTGCTTATAAGATTTGGTGGGTGAGGAGGTAGGAGTTCTAAAAAGTCCTGTTGACATACTAATCGTCTTGTTAAGTTTAATTTTCTCAAGGTTTTGAGCACCTAGTAACACAAATCAGAAAAGTTTGTGGGAAGGAGCAGTACTTTAAACCAAAAGTTATAATTTGGAAGTCAGTCTTCAGACATGCACATCCTTCTTCAGAGACAGTGGTATTCACAACGTTACCAGAGGCAGAGCCAGTGATTCAGGAAATGGGGAGAAGCAATTCAAGTGTGGCCTCTGACAGTGCTTTTATGGCAATGCCACTGAGCTTCCTTGTTACAGCAGAGGGGGAAAAAGGTATCAGTGACAACCCTGCACTCCTTCCTCTTTCTGAAGGATATTCAGTGACTCCAATTGTACTCCAATCTTGTCAACAAAGACCTCATTTCTGATTTGTCAGGCTGGAGGGCTCAGCCATGTTCTGAGACTTGGCTTTTCCACTAGTGTTCTTACTAGGATGGCAAACTAGGCTGGATACTGCCTCTCCCTGTCTCACTCAGCCTAGGACATTGGGATCCTTTGGGGCTCAAGGTAAGAGGAGAAAGTGTTCATGTTCTTTGGCATCCTTTTCTTCCTCTTTCCCCCACCCTGATCATCTGGCTTTGTCTTTGATGACAGTAGCTTTTTCTTTAGCACCTTGTTAATGACCAATCCTATTTCTTTCTGTCCACTTTATTCTTTCCAGGGAGAACTCTGCTGCATGGCAGGAGAGCACTGCAAGGATTTGAGATCATTCGTGGTTTTAATGAGCAATATAACTTCTGCCCTCAGCACCTCATCAGAGGAGCTCTCCATCTACTCTGTTCCTTGTGTGCGGGTGTTTCGTCCTCAGAGGTACCATGCACCAGTGACAGCGAAATTGGTTACTTCTGAGCAGCCGTTCAGAATGTTCTTTGTCTGCTTGCTGCTGCACCTTTCCATGGAAGTATTTTTTTCATGCCTGCTGCTTGGGTGTGCAGTGCGGAGGCTTTCGCACAGCACACGGTTGTTATTCCCAGATAGCAAGTCCCTGAGCACCAGGTTGCGAACAAGATTAGACTGTAATTCCATTTGAGTCAGGACATTATTTTATCTATTTTCTTTCCAGAATTCACATCTTGGGGCTAAAGTGTTTCTGTGCTCACTGGTTTCAGAAAGTCCTGAGCACTGTCTGATAAACCAAGCCTTTTCAACAATGTCTTCTTTTGGTTTTATTTGCAGAGACATGCAACTACACACCTCTGCAGAAGGAATTACCACTTAAATGAGTCATGGAAAGCATTGCTATGAAGTGATCAAAATTTTCTTCACTGGTGATTAGATTCACCCCAGAAGAGTTAACTACAAGAAGGATATGGCTGAAGAATTATTCCATTTCATGTCTTTTGCAGTGCAGCTATCTTGAGCAGCATTCATGCCCTTCTGAATCTCTGCTTGAATACAAGGTCTCATTCATGCTCCTTGAGTCATTGCTTTGCTAAGAGAACTCTCAGGCACTTTGAAATTATTGAGCTTCCAGAGAGGAGTGCTGTCTCTTCAGTTACAGTGAAAAGGACAAGTAAAAAAAGCAAAGTGAAGTAAAAATATTTTTAAAAATCACCTAAAGTGAAGCGTGCTTTCCAGTAACTACAGATTTTTGTCTGTTGCCAAAATGTACAATGACTGTTGCAGCTCTTTTTGTTTTTTTTTCTACAAGTCTTTTCTTAAATGCTTCTGAAACTGCAGGCCCGAGTGTTGCTCTGCCTGTGCACATAGCTGGGGTTAACAACGTGGATGACTCTACATCATCTGTGTGCACGGCTGAGGAAAAGAGGGGAGTCATGAGACGCAAGCTCCTGGAGTAGATGTTTGCCCATGAACCAGCATATCTCTAGTATGAAGTAACCTTTCTTCTCGGTTGTATTCTTACATCTTTCTAAGAATTCAAATTAACTGATCTGGGAGTGTTTGGTACCTCCTTCCCCCTTTTGCTTATTTTCAGCAGTCTGGACCATTATTCTCATAATATTCTCTTTGTAAGTACATAGATTGTTTTGAAGCCCTATGGGATAATTGTCATTGCTGGAAAACTTTTTTTTGAATGGTGTTTTTCTGCCAGCATCAGAACTTGGGGAGGTTATTTCATGTTGGTTTTCATTTTAGTTCTATTTTAGCAGTTCTTTGTCTTCAGCTTCATCTTCTCTGTACACTGAGCTGCTGTGTTCAAAGACATTTTTTTGAAATAAAATTCTTCACTTTGTGGTTTTCATTCGATGATGTTATTTCTCAGTTTAGGAACTTTTGTATTTCTTTAAGGCAAATGAGGCATGTTAGTGGTTATTTGTAATTCTTTTTTGTTCAGTGGATTTCCTGTTATTCAAAAATGTAAAGCTTTTCTCACTGTTCTTCCAAACTTTTGTTTTCCTGTCTTGATAGTTTTGTACATCTGTGTCTGCTTTATAACCTGTGGCTAAGACATCCTTGCCCAGTTAAGATCTGGCTTTGTCTTCATGGATGCCTGAGAGCTTACGGTAAAACTACAAGTTAGAACTCTTAGAGTTCTTTAGTTTCAAGACACTGAAGAAGTGAGCAAATTTCTTTAACAGCTTTTCTGAACAGGTATGAGGGTACTGAAGATCTACCTTAAAAAATCAGCATGTCATCCTTCCATACTCCCTCTGTCCAGTAATTGTTTTACTCATTTGTTATTCTAAGAAAAAATTATAGGAGGAGCTTTGTAGAACATAAGGCTTGCACTTGGGCAACATGTGTGCATATGTCTGCACTGCACAAAGTGTAACGTTTCTGTATGGGGCACAGGCAAAATCCCATCAGCCTGCTTCCTGTTTGAACTGCACAAAGCTGAATCCTCACATGCCTGCGTTTTACCGCTTCTGGTTCACTTCAATAGGCAGGCGGGGTGGGGACAGGCAGACAGAAGGACATCAGTCTTGTGAGACTGGATATTTACTCCCTACTCTCTACCACTGTAGGAATCTAGCGTTATTAATGGTAGTTTTTTATAAACATCTGAGATAAGTAGAACTAAGGGATCTGTCTGTTATCACTAGTATTAGTAAAATGTTGTCTAGGTTCCCATGAACTGACTGATCAGTGTGTTCCAAATAATGTAGTTTAATCTTTTAAGCTACAGAAAGTGGAATAAATAACTTTCTTAGTACCATTTTTCATTACTGACTCATTATCTGTAGTGAAATCTCCTTGCATAGCATTTTTCTCTGGAAAAAAATTCTGGAAAATGTGCTAAGGGGGAATTTGGTTTATTAACATTTCACTGAAAGTGTTGTGTTATCCTACAGTACCAAGAAAATGCTACATGATGAAAAGGGTTGTCAGAAAAATAGGAAGACAGCAATATTTATGTATTGCCAGTAAATGAAGCTGTATAATCTTTATTATTTTGTTAGCAGAGGACATAATTTGCAAAGATCTACTTGAAGATAGGAAATACATGGCAGATGAAGAAATAAGTGAAGATTGTGAACGTATAAGTGATATGCCAAAGGAATCCAAAACCATAACAGTGCCTTGCTTTACATACCTCTGCTATGGAAAAGGGCATTCTATGATTAGCTTACTAACAAAAACCATGTTTCTGTTAATATTTACAAACTATGCTGCTAAAATACTCTACAGGGAACAGTTGTCTATGTAGTGGCAGTACTGGAATATAGACTATCATGGAGAGACAACACAACATATGTAAGTGGAGAAAATAAACTGAAAAACAAGATAATTTTTCTCCAGTGTCTTGCAGTTGCAGTAATTTAAGGTGTGATCTGTTGTCTTTTAAAAATTAGACAAAAAATAAGACAGTAATGTAATCTTTAAGTTTGTATATGTTTTACTGTCAGTGGTTTTAAGTAGTGCTGGATTTATGTCATGCTTCCTTTTCTAACCTGTGTTTGTGCTGGGCTATTCTCACGTGTCTTATTTTTTTTTCATGTCTCCTTTCTACCATATTTTAATACTTTCAGTGTTCATGGAAGGAAACATCTTAAGCTTTAGATAGGAAATAATTAGATTAAGATAACTGTGAATGTACTGAACTGCAGTTTAAAATGGGATTCAGCATCTTCTTGCTTGATAAGACTCTTAAACACGTTTTCTCTTAATAACCTGTGCATAAAATACTATGCTGGTTTTGTAATCCATACCAAGGACTTAATCTTATACCTATTGTAGTCAGCAGTTTTCCTGCTGGAAATGGCAATAATCTAATGTTATGGTAGGTTGTTCTCCATCAGTCTTCATCAGAAATTCTGATCTCTTCTCATACTGATATCACCATTATGTAGTATACTACATTATTTTGTGCTTTTTAACCTAAGATTTTTTTTATCAAAATATTCTCAGCATGAATGTTTTTAAAGTATGTATGTGAAATTAGTAGGCTGTTCTGTGAGTACTTTCAGAAACTTAGTTTGATAATATCCTTTACTGACATTTCTCCTGTTTTTATAGTCCTGTTGTACCTGTTCAGATCCAGAATATACACGTGTGCTGTTCAGACTTTGGTGGCCAAAGTTCTTTGATCTCATACTATCTTATGACACATGAAAGAGATAATGCTGTGTTGTATTTCTTGACTTCCAGGACTAATTGTACTGAAGTTTACAAACAACCATATCTTTCTTGACTCCCAACCTGTATTCTGTTGAAAAAAACCTTTCCTCAGAATGTTTTGCCAAGATGGTCTGAACCAGCTGGGCCAGGGAAAAGAAGAATGCATTACTGAAGTCTCACCCATTTATTTTGTTTCCTTTTTCTGCTATGATCCACAATAGCTGAGAGAGTTTTCTCTTTTCTAGACTGAGACAGACCACAGTAATGCAGACAATCTCAGCAAGCGGTTTGCCTAAAAGAGAGAAACTAAGAAATACAGAAAAAAGATCTGATTGGTCCTTCATCTTGTTATCCTTTAACCTAACATATGATTTAAAATGTTTTAAGTGGGACTGCATTTCAGCTTGGTTGCTTTGTTTGATTTCTGTTAGATTTTGGGGGAATAAGGCTGAATGAGAATTGTAAATCAAACCTCACAAAATGTAATTAAACTTTTATTGTGTCGGGATTCTAGCTTTATATATAAACTTGGTCCTGTTATGGCCCTGAACTATACTTTTTGGATCCAAACATCTATAAATCTTGAAGAGGTTTAGACTATTTCTGAATTTGGACGTATTTCTGCCTGGCACGTATCTTGCAAAATGTAGAGAGCATTTATATGTTGTGTAGTACATATATTCAGAGCCCTTTGGTAGAAATTTAAATTTAACAGGTCTTAAACTTGTTTTAACCTAAGAAGCTTGACACAAAGATTTCCTAATTAATTCAGTTGTTAATTAACTCAGTAGTTCAGCTTTACTGATGTATAAAAAATTGTTCTAACTAGACTGGCTTGGGAAAATTTAATGAAGAATTATTTGTGTTCCCCTGAAACATTTTCTGATTTGGATTCATAAATTTTTGATCTCCTGTATATTGAAGTGTTTTCACACAACACATTAGAGAAAAACTAGTTTGCCACTGCTTTTCAATCTAGAGTATTCAGCATAGACAAGTCACAACTTGCTTATAAAGAATACTGTCAAATCTCAGCAGCTTTTTTTACGACAGGGCAACTCCTATTCAGTGTGTTTAGGTGTCAGATTCCACGTATAGTAGTTTAACTTCAATGGCTTCAACAAATTTCGCAACATCATATAGAAGAGTGGAAAACTCCCTTTTTTCCAACTTTCAGTGTGGTATTTTTATATTTGTCATATTGTTTTTATGAACTTTACAAGGAAAAGTTGTAAAACTTGTTATTAGTCTAATGGAATAAAAAGAAAAAAATTAGGCTTCTTGTGAAACCGATTATGTTTTTCTCAGCAGATTTTTAGGTGACTGTTCACATTATGAGCAGAATTCTGTCTAAAAATAAGTTGTCCACTTCTTTATGAGTTTATTGAGAACAGAAATTTCCACACCATTCTCCCTTTAATGTGACCACAATGAGCAGTCGTAATTTGTCCATTTATATAAAAAGAGTAAATTAGCAAATTAGCCACCATAAACTGTTAGTATATCCACTTTTGGTGACACGTTTATTGCAATTTGCAATATGCATGGTGCTGATCTTCAAAAATGTTCCATTTTCTTTTTTGAGAGTATAAATTATTAATTCATAAATCACAAAAAGCGAGACAGAAATAAGAGTTGGAAACACTACGTAGCACTCATCTATGTCATCCTCAAAACCGAAGATGTTGAAATTTTTCATAGTTTGATTAAAAGCATAAAACCTTCTATTCATTTTACAGCTTTAACAGAGCAAGATGAATGGGGTTTTATGCATTTATGTAGTGAGCAAAAGGCAGCTACTGAACATGTCAGGAACTGTCTAGGGAAAACCTAAAAGTGGGCAAATAACTAAATTTCAATGCACCTCTCAGAAACTTACACTCTATAGAATCTCAAAATAAGTATTTAGACAAATTAATATGTTTAAGTATTTTTTTTTATTTAGTGGTGTATATTTCAAAGGAAAGGAACTTCTCTCTCTCTCAAAAAAAAAAAAAAAAAAAAAAAAAAACACATCTAGGAATTAAAGATGGCCCCTAATGAACAGACAAAGGGAGTAAAAGAGGAGAAGCCTTTGCAGCCATTAGAGTTCAAAATATCATTCTTCTTACAAAATATTTCCTGAAAACAGGCTTGTGGAACACAAAACTCAATTCTGGAAACTCTAGAACTATGAAAGCAAGTCCAGTAGTCGGCACTTTCAAAAATAAATAAAACCATCAGGCAACAACTGTATGCTAATTGCATTTAAGAAATAAGAGACCACCTACCTAGAAATAAAATAAATCTCATTAGTGCAACTAAAGCAGAGAGCTGAGATTCAGACTGTTAATCCAACCCCTTAGGCGTGCTTGAAAGAGCTTACAAAGTCACTGCCATTTTCTTGGTGATGGAACAGCAGTAGAAAATGTGCTCCAACACCTTAAGGCTCCTAACTCAAGAGTGCCGCAGTAGCCCATGTGCATTTCTTGGCATAGTTGTGTCCTCCCTTTCAGAGGATTTTACTGGATTTTTCCTGCTCAATAAGCATAGATAAGACAGGGAGAAAGAAGGTCACAAGAAGTCGATTGTGTGTAGGAGGCTGCTGGTTTAATATAGTACTCAGAAATCCCACAAATAATTGCATTTTTCCAGCAATACAATCTTAGTAATTTAACCATTTAATTTGTTTTACTAGAAATCATCTTTGTGAAAGCAAAACCCTGAAATCTCATAATCAAGAAAGTTAAATATTTTTTGAATTTCAGACAAGACAATAAATTTTGGAGTTTTTCAACAACAATAGCGAGAGGCCTGTAAGTCTGTCTCTTGAAGCAGCTTACACTAGCCATGCTATTCCCTCTAGAGGAAGTATTGAAAATCATTTGCCACAGTCCCCCCTCTCTCCCCACTGGCCATCATCAGGTTATAGATCTTCAGAAACAAAAGCTGCCCAGGCCTCCTCTCACTCTTTCAAAATGGTCTTCTGAAAAGAAAAAATTTTTTTTAAAAACCCACAAAAAAAAAAAAAAAAACCAACCAAAAAAAAAAACAACAACAAGGCTTTTAAAAGATCATCATCTGTTCTGATGCTGATATAGTTGGATTTGCTTTAGAAAAAATTGCACAGCAATTTAACTGGATATATTCTTAGTGTCAAGGCCTGACCATAACTAACTTTAAAAACAGCACAATACTTCCACACATGCCCCCCTTGCTTTTCAAACCTTTGTTCCAAAATCTTTCTATTCATGGATAGTGTTTGGCTTTGATTATATTTATGATTCAACTGTGGAACTTTAACTTTATCTGACAGAAGTTCTGTAAATCCTTGCTACACACTTTTTGTTCAGATTTTAGCTCCTGTTTTCAGTTAGACTTTTCAATTCAGCTATGGAAGTTAGAGCTTTCTGTTTCTGACATAAAATTAGGCTCAGACCTCAATTACAAAAAAAAAAAAGATAAAAAAAAAAGAATATTCATGCAGTTGCTGTTGCTGCTTAAAAGTGGCTCACTGAATTCTTCAAGGATAGGGTCTTCTGGTAAAACCACTGTCTTAATTCTTCTCTAGACAGAAGCCTGGACAAGGAGGAAATAGTTACAAGAAAGGATGTTCATTGGGAGAAAGACAATAGAAAACTCTCCAGTATTTAATCAGAACAATTTAATTCTGTTGATAATTGATCAATAGAAATATAACTAAAAAGTCCTGCT
>NW_008584721.1:43896-54644 GCF_000691845.1 Merops nubicus | reverse complement strand
TGAAAGTCAGAGCAGCTTAGCCAACAAAAATAAATATATTTATTTGTCACAAGGGACAGATAAGAACCAGAAAATGTAGAACTTAAACCCCTCCATTATATGAAATCTGGCAAAAAAAACCCAAACCTTTATAACCCACAGGAAAGAGTTTCATGCCGACCTGCTTCAGTGTCCGTTGAAAAATTAATTTGGAAAAAAAACCACCCACCCACCCAACCAACAACCAACACAACCTCGCACACCAGGCTTGATTCATTGGCCAATAGAACATATTTGTATTCCCACCCCGAATCACCCACAGCTTGTCTGGAAAGAAGACAGCTGCTTGGGCACTAGTACGTTTCAGTTTGAAGTACATCTAATCTTTACTGAGTTATTTGAGCCTCACGTGCCAAGTGCAGAAAGGCATGCTTTTGTGGGGAGAGGATTTTTTTGTTGTTGTTTTGGCCTTTTAATATTAAATGTGTAATTTTGGCCAACAAAGTAGTGTTTAGGAGACAATAGCAATTCTCTAAATGCATTAGACTTAAAATCCAATGAATATACCAAATGCATTTGTATAAATCCTCATCCAGTTTGTTTTTCTGTAGGAACCACTGCTGTTGGAAATCCATCTCTAACATTTTATTGGTCAATTAATTCTGAAAGCTTCTTAGTGTTTTCTCATCTTTTAGTTTCAGCATTTTTTTACTCTGCAGATTTTCCATTAGTCAGTCTCGCACATGTAATGAATTTGGCATGAGTGCCTTAACTACATGTGAGATTTTGGGCACATCCATTGTATGTGCAAACTCTCACTATGTGTTATCATGCTGAGTGAACCGTTGGCTAGGGCATTGGCTGTCGTAAACCCATGTTCTGCTGAACTCACTGTGACCAAATCTGCAGAATCTTCAGGGGCTCCAGAAAACGTTCATCTCCAAGTTTCACCAGTAAAACAATCGTAGCTCCCCTAAGGACAACTAAGTCTGCCCAGGAAATGGCAGTTCCCAATGCGTCAGCTACAGCTTGGTGCTCCTGCCTTAGTCAGCTCGCGCGTCGCAGTCCCACTGACCCGGAGAGACTGATTACAGAGGAGGTTGGGTACTCGCCACCACAACATTGGCACCGTGGCACATTCTGCCTCCTAGTAAACACCGTGCTGTTATCAGAGGCTGTGATGCTGTATCTTGGAGAATCTCATAGTTAATTACTTTTGACACAAGCCCAAAAGCAGAGGGCAGAGTATAAGAGATAAGATCAAGAACAGATTAATCTTTTGTCTCTGTTTGATGGGATAATGAATCTTGGAAGAGTGTTCAACGAAAAAGCTGTCTAGACTGAAGGGCTGAGGTAGGACAGGTGTGACAGCAGTACTACTGGCAGCACTTTCTCAGCCAGTCCACTCTGCTGGGAAAAATCCTTCAAACACAGCTATGGCACAGGGAGCAATTCTCAGTTAGTTTCACATTCTCTATTATACTCCTTCCTGCATTGTGAACTAGTCTTTTATCGACACCTAACCTTCCATCTCCAGATTAGCATTTAAAATAGAACATGCTGCATGACTCACAGGTTTTATGGCATTAAACCTTGGTTTTCATGCTATTGTTATTTGGCAGTATGTCCTTTCATAGAGTTCATTTTTCTTGATGAAGCATATAATTACACGAATCAAAAAGCACTACTTCAATCCTGCCTGTAACAGCTACGATTTGCAAAAGTTAAGATAGCTCTTGTGAATGTTGTTCTGGCCGTATCTTTGTTTAACTATGTTGGATTGGGATTTAGCATACAAATAAACGTCATAGTTAGCTGAAAAGACAAATCTTTCGCTTGACTGAAACTGTAGTGCAGCAGATGCTCCAACATATCAAGATGTTATTAAAGAGACACAAGGACTTACGAGAGGAATTTCAGAAGGATTATACTGAGTAAGTACACAGAAGTTACTAAAATAAAAGTTGGCATTCAGATTATATTAACTAGAAACCAGCATTCCCAAAGATGTTATGTAAGTAATTGCTATATATTAGGTTGCCATGTGTACGTGTCTGTGTGTGTGCTGTGTCCAAAAGAGCAAATGTCAAACACACAGTCAGGATCCCCTCCCATCCAGCGAATGCTGAGATTACCAGTGTTCTGCCTCCGAGCATGAGTGTGTTCCCACATACAGGATGCACAGTCAGCAGATACAGTGATGAGGACATGTCAGTGGGATTAAGATAATACAGAGCATTAACATGGCACCAGGAGAAGATGCTGCACTTCCATGTCTCACAGCGTCTCCATTCCAAATCCTTTATGGAATGGTTTAGAAGCCATTTACTGCACAGTCAGATTATAGTCATGATTGAACGAGGTAGTTGGATATTATAATAAAATCAAATCTCGCTTCACCGATAATCATAGCTCATGCTTACAGGATGCATTGCCTCTGCATGTATTCTGACACATAATTTTAATAGTTTTCCAAATATAGATATATATCTATATAGGGGTGTGTATATATGTATTAGTTAGGATCATTTTAGCTACAGAAGAAATTTTGAAAATATAGTCAGAAAAAGCTATTAAAAATATGGATCTGGAGAGGCTGGCTCAGGAAATACGTTCATGAGGTGCTGTTTTACACAGAAATATTCACCCAAACCAAAATTTTCTTCCTTTATTGTTAGAAATACTGCTAAACTTGCTGTTTACCTTGTATCTTTTTGGTATAACATTCTCATGCTCCATTAGGATTTTCTACCATTATGCAGAAAAATGTCTTCAAAGGTTTAAAAAGCAAAGAAAAATACCACAGAACACAAATTAATTCTTTTTGTTGTTGTTGTTTGAAAAGAAGCATTTACTTCCTATTGGAAGTCAGTAAATAAAAATGCCTGATTACCATTTTTATGTATACAGTTTGAATACTGTAAGTCTTTCAATGAAAGTTATGTCTCAATTTTATTTGCAAATTTCAACTACAGTATGGGAAAGACATTAAAGCAGTACAAAAGGAAAATAAAGAAATTAATCAGAAGTTTAGAACATACAGTTATATTCTTTTATTCTCTGCTATTTTTCTATTTTCCTTTTCTTTGTTTATGAGAATATAATTTATAAGATTCAAAGTCAGAAAATTTTTGAAATATACAGAAGACAATTGTGGGTCATGCTCAACTTGAGGAAAAATAAACCAACCCTAATGCATCTTGATTCTGCTCATACACTGAGTAGTGCTTCCATGAATCCAGGTGAGCTAAAGTTCAATGCAACTACATCTGTGAAAGTACTGGTAGGTACTGTGGTACACTCCATTTTTATGACAGGATAAAAAGTGGGAACCTGCTGAATAACCTGAGGATTACATTTAATAAGGAAATTGGTACTTGATTTGCTTGATCTATACCATTCTTTGTTCCACTTTCCCTGGTTGTCCAAAACCAGAAATCTTCTCTAGTGATAGTATTACTGTTCTATATCCCCTCTGAAGTTCCTGAAAAGATCTGGCAGTTTGAACTGGCTGTTGTTCATCTTCTGTGTTGAGATTTGGCACAGTTCTCTCGCAGAATTAGTAGCATCTAAGAATTTATTTTTGGCCTGCATTACCATGGGTAATGTACAGAGGATGTCTTCTGAGAGCTCTCTAATTTGATGCAGAATTGTGGACATTAACTTGTGGTTAGCATCACAAAAATATGCACAGGGACAAATCTTGCTATGTCTTTTGTAGCTGCAAGGGTTATGACACTAGCAAAGCCTTCTTGAGTTTTCATTGTAGATTTCAGAGAACTGGAGGTTTGTGGGCACAGGAGAATAATTTTCCACTTGGAAACAGGGTTAGGACATGTTTGGGGTATATTGGTGTACAGTCACCTTTCTGCAATCACAGTAATTTCTCCTGCTGTTGTGAATGCTGTGCTTCTAGTGCATTGTAGTTACAACCTTGAGATTGTCCTTTAAAGGTCCCTTCCAACCCAACATATTATATGATTATCATTATCAGGAGTGTGAAGTGGGACTGAGATAGGAGTTTGTCAACAATATGCCGACGACATTTACTGTTAGTCATACCTACTTACTTTTTGCATAGTACAACTGAGAGAATTTCCTCCTTAGTTATTCCTCGTGGATTTTAATTGCTTTTTTACCTAATCTATGAATTATATTTAATTCTTTGTAATAGTTTTGCATAAAAATGCAAATGTTCTACTTTGTAGAAGTACAGCTAAGATTCAACAATTAGAATATGATGTTTGGATAACTTAAACCCAAAGTTTGCTTCATTATTTGTTCATTCACTCAGGGGAGTATGGAGTCATACTGTACAACTCACAGATAGCATTTCTTTTTGTTGAAACGTCTGTAACAAGTCACTCTTGCACAAGGATGCCTAAGAAACATAGCTCGAAGGAAAGTTTTCCTTCTTAACGTAATGTATTCCTAATGTTTTACTTGGCCTGCAGGTGCTTCTCCAATATTAATTACAATAGTAATAATCCTATTTGAGGAGAGTTTAAAGCTTCTAATGTTTAGCAAGGTCTTTCCAATTTTTTGAGTATTTCAGTTTAACTTCCATTTTTACAGGACACTCTAAACAAAAGCATATCCAGCACCCAAAGAGAATAAGCACTGAACAGCCTTCCAGACATTGCAGGGTTCCTACCCTGTAAAGAAATAACTTATTGCTCCACCTGCTTTTACTGTTAGGACAGCAAAGGGAAGTGAGATCCACTGTAAGAAAGTATCATCCTTATTTCCATTTCACTGTTCCTTGTCAATAGGTTTTTGTAAATCAGTCTTTATACTGAAAGATTTTTTTAGTATGGAAAAAAAAATAAAGCTTTATAATCAAAAAGTTTTGTTTTAATTGCTTCTTCAGAAATATATTTTGATAATAGCAACTGCTCATTACAATAAAAACCAGAAAAGGCATTCATTTACTGCGGCATGGGAAGTACTGCCAGTTCTAAATGCCCTACATAGTTTCTTTAAAATTTTGACTTTTGTTAGGCCTCAACAAAAACCAAAGCTCCTCTTCCAGGTTTGGTAGCAAACAGACTATTATTTTCCAGAGCTAACCTTTGGACATCGGTTTGGTAATAAGCTTTTTTTACATTTTTTAAGAAAGTGTTCAGCTTGTCAGTAGGCACCATTGACACAGTGCAGCCACCCCATCCAGCTCCGGTCAGACGTGACCCGATGGCCCCAAATTGCCTGAAACAAAATAACAGAAAAAAATATTGTAAAATAAACTTAAAAGGGGTAATTTGTCATATATGAAATTCCTATATAAAACCAGCGAATACTTTTCTCAAAACACAGCTATGTAATCTGATTTTTCTGAAGGTCACTTGGTTGTAGGCAACATTATAGTAATTTGCAGTTAGCATTTTGGACAAAAATAAATATGCTGAAGCTTTAAACAGCAATATAGTAATTTCTGTCAATTCCAAAAGTCACCCGCTTTCATAATGCTTCTGCATCAGCTGTTTTAAGGATCACAGCACAGCTGAGACTAAGAAAGCAGGAGAAGAAAGGAATTGTGTTAGCAACATTTATGAGACATCAGAAGTGAAAACAGAAATACATGACAAAAATAACAAAAGAGGGTTCATAAACTAATTGCACAGGATGTAGGCATGCAAGCCATTTTCTAATGTGGCAAAGACAAATAGCTCTATTCTTCCAGGACAGATCTAAAACATGCTGAAGATTCACAGGCTTTTGCAGGACTGCTGAGCGTGCCAGTCAAGAAAAGGAGAGTTCAGAAACTCCTAAAAAAGTCAGAGCCACTGCCCTCAAACATCTGTTTATGCTGAATGGACAGAGTTGGGTATCTCTCCTTAGAGGAACCTCTCGAACTTACTGGATTTACAGCAGCAGAGGTAAACCAAGAATTTACTACAATAGGAAAAAAATGCTCTTAATAAGGAGGATGAATAGAAAGAACAATGACAAATAAATGACATCCAAAATATAAACCATTCCCAGCCTCAAGATACTGGCCTGCTAGAAATGTCCTACAGCAAATCCCACGTCGTTACTCTGCTAGATTCAGACACCATCTCATTAGAATTTAGTAGAATTATTTTCACTGGTTTACTTACCTGTGTTCCTGATCTTGGATTCAGAAAAAGCAGGAAATTACCACATAATAAATTTCTTTGGGGCTTTGCTAACCTAGTCAGAACAGGACGACTTAGAAAACTCGTTTGAAACCTTGTTCTCATGAGACATCTAATCTGATTTGCAAACAAATACTTATGCTATGTTTCCAATAGCTGTGCATGGAGAGATTTACCAGTCCTAGAATGTGTTTGAGGGGAGACAGCACCATCTGAATAACACTGGAAAACGAGAGCTCATTCTGAGTAGACTGTAATAATTTTTCATATGTGCATTTTATGTTAAATGAATCTGGTATACTGCTGGGTTAGTAGAGGTTTAGGTCATA
Organism: Merops nubicus; assembly: GCF_000691845.1. NCBI lineage: Eukaryota > Metazoa > Chordata > Aves > Coraciiformes > Meropidae > Merops > Merops nubicus. Next base: position 48,220 of record NW_008584721.1, on the reverse strand, counting down.
TTTCAAGCAAGTACTTACATATGTGTTTGATTCTAAACATGCTTACATCGTTTCTTGAACAGAAACACTTTCTTCAGTGTGTCTGTGTGGTGCCACCCTTCATATTGACTCAATTTTATGTTCATTCTTTATTTCCTCTTGGTGTTTTATTTTACTTACTATTCCTGTAAGCCACTCATTCTCTGATGCAATTTTTTGTCATTTCTGGTCCATGGAGCAACCTCCTAAAATGAGCAGGACCTAATCCAGTCTCAACTGCAATCAATAGGGAAATTCCCATTGACTTCATAAGGCCCAATCCACTTTTCAGTCTGCTAAATCAACTGTCTGTACTGGTTTGGTCTGTTACCTCAATCAGAACTTTGTATTTCAGATGGTGTCTGGCTTTTATTTTGGTAGGCAACTGAAATCCCTTCAGAATTGTTCTGAACCTTTTGTTGATTTCATAATTCTCTGTGGTCATGCTCATGCCTCGTTTTTACTGAGTCATTTTAAAATAGTTGAAATAAAGCATAATGTAGACAGAAAATATGCCTGTTTCAGAGCTGAAGTCACTGTGTTTCAAAATACTGTGGCTAACAGTTTCAAATGTGGTGATGTGATGAGACACTTGGGGCTTAATGCTGAGGAACTTGACATTTTGATGCGTGGTGCTGTAACACCTGAAAAGTAGGTACCTGATCTTACTTGAATTCAGAAGCATGCAAAGGAAAGAATAAAAATGTAAGTCCCATAGTTTGGCATATGGAGGCAATAGGTAAGACACTGCAGTACCTAATTTTAAAAATAATTGTGCTGTAAGAGGTGAAAAAATCAAAGCAATACTTTTGATTTCAAATGCTCAAAATTATGAACCACCTATTAAGAAAAGGTAGTGTTAACATCATGAGATTTCAATACATAAAGGGAAGGGGAGTTTATACTACTTTTGTTCTGTAGTTCGGTGTGAATTTGAATTGCATCTTCAAGCCTTCCTGGCTCTGGAAGAGCTGCGGACCTCTTGTTGTGGGGCAGTTTTTTGTTTGTTTTGCTGAATTGTCAAACTGCGTCATGAGTACAGGATTTGCAGATTTTGGAAAATCATCAGTGGTAAGAGTCTTGATAAAATGCAGAGTCGTCTTGGCTACCATAATGTTCCCGGCTATAATTTAAAAACTATCTTTTAAAAGTGATCAGAGAGGATTCAGCTATCTTCAGCTGTAAGGGATGTGGCTGGTAGCACAAAAATTATCATGATTTATACCACCAAAAGATGGAGAATAAGAGAATGAAAGAAAATTATTTGCAATACTCAAGGATTCTGAGAGATTTTCACAAGTACCTAATGAATTCAGGAGCTTGGATACAATTTTTTGTTCCTTAATTTTTCAGTAAGTCTTCTGTGTTACTTTAAAAGACTAGCAGGTAAAACAGCTATTAAGAGCATGAGATAGGTTAGAGAAAGCATGAGTCTTCTGCCTTTGCAAAAATAAGAAAAACAACTGACCAACTTGTGGTTACAGTTTTCAGCACTACAGACCACAGCAAGTATGGATCCCTTTCTTTCTTGGCAGAGGTTGTACAGTAAAACATAAAGATCTAGGCAAAACAGAAAACATCTGGATATGCAGATTATTCTTCACAGTTTAAACCTTGTAAGGAGAGAGCAGCAGTAGACTCGGGCAATTCTGTGGAATGTATTTTTGGAAAGGCTTTTTAAAGTTACAGGGCAGCTGCATATCATTGCAAGTAAAGAATGTAATTTATGTAGTTCCTGGCCATTTCTATAGTCACATCAGCCAAGTATTCCTAGAGTGACTAGTGATTTTATGTCCTTTAGTTTTTTAATGTATAACCTGAGAAAAGTTAATAGTTTCCAAAAATTAGATGGTGGCTTAAGCTGCATTCATCTAGAATAGCAATACACTTTTAGAAATCTAATTGCAGAATCAGAAAAAGCATTAAAGTATATCACACTTCTAGAGAAGAAAGATGCGTAGGAAATACTCTTGATGGGACAATACTGTTAAGAATAATGAACAAATAATTTACTTGTTCCTGTGCAATGAATGTAATAAAAAAACCCCAAACAGATTAAATAATTTAAATATACTAATTAGAAAGAGTTCCAGATGAATGACACTCCACTGTGGTGCTCAGCTATGCTCACCATACTAGCTGTGGGCTCTTCTGCTGGTAAGTTAGAAATCTAATGTAACATGGGCACACACAACACTATTTTCCTTCGCTGTTAGTATTTTGGTCCCTGGAACTGAAATGCTTTGATGAATTTTAATTTAATTTACTAAAATGCTCACTGCATACTCCTTTCCTTTGGGTTCTGTGGCTGTGTCTATGCTACTGCCTGCAAGTGGGTGTCACGATACCCAAGCTAGCCCAGAGAGCAGCAGCTGTCTGGCTGTGAAAGTACAGGGCTCAGCATAAATGAGAACCAGACTTTCCATCCCCACTCTGAGCTTCATGCTGCAATAGACAGTTGCTAGCATCCATGCTGGTTTATTTTAATGTACCACAGGTATCTCCACAGTGTAGTGCAGACCTTAACACTTCATACCTATCTGTTTTCCCCTACTTGAAGCTGGATACTTTTCTCCCAGTGTTTCTGAGAACAGGCCTTATCAAAATGATTCAAGCTGGGCACCCTCATAGATGACACTTAAAACAGCTAGTGATTTTTGCAAAGATCAGTCATCAGCACCTATTGGCTGAGGCATCAGCATTGGGTATTTAGAGTACCTATTAATTAATGCAGATGTTAGGCTTTTCCTCTGTCAGTGGTGTCACCAAACAGGCTCTGCTGATATCTCACACTGGATCAAGCGAGGCTTTGTAGCCCATGATTTTTGATAATTCAGCAGAGCTGAATTAGCTGAAGACAGAAATTCTGAAAGCTGTTCTCCCTTCTCACATGCAGATCAGCAGTTCCCTTTGCATAGCTGGGATAACCATGGTGGAACTGCCCCAATAAGTGACTGTCATAGCTTTTTCTATCATGTGATCATTATGTGATACAATAAACTGAACACAGCCTGTGAGTTACATACTGGATTGGCTCCCAAGAGAAGGAACAAAAATTGTATTGCTGTATTACTATCAGACTGTGCAGTGGCTATCAGGGCTTCTCTGTGTTTTATCACAGAACAGCATGTGTATCCCATATGCAAAATAATGTGTGTACATCCAAAAGTCATCTGTTGAGTTTTTAATTTTGTATTTTTATGGCTCAGAGGCCATTCCATCTAGTCTGTGAGAGAAATCAGACTAATCTAAATAATTATCTATATTATACACTATCAGTTTACAAACCTGGTAAATGGGTGTTACAACTTAGAGTAATCCACATGAGTACAGAAATAAGAAAGCATATGGCAAATGGCACGTTTGTAAAATTCTTATTTTCATTCCAAGCCAGACTAATTTTTTAGATTAAAAAAAAACAAAACCAGTTGCTGGTAAAGAAATATTTTGGTAACTTTAGTTTTTAGGTGGTAAAGGTGTTTGTTTTTATCTTCAAACTGAAACAGCTCCTGTTGTCTTAAGACTGAAAGCTGTTGAGAGAAGATTGGATATTTACTTCTGAAAGACAGTGAAACATTTCTTGACCTTAGGCCAGCGAATGCTTATAGCACCCTACGCTTCCCTTCTGGCAGGGCAGTAATGCTCTAGCTTAGGGCAGTTTCCCAAACTAAGCACACCCTTCTAACAGATGAGCAGAATGATGAAGGCAGTGTCATCAGGAGCCATGATGTAGTGATTGAGGGAAGCAGCTGGGGCAGAGGCAGGCATGGAGTAGTGGTGGGAAAGCTCAGGAGGGCTGCTGTTTATTCCCCCAAAACAGTGTTCAAATTATTGCCAACCAATGAGTTCCTTCTACAGGTACCGAATTTAGATTAAAGTTAGCATAAGATGTCTGTCTCATGTTTAAATGTACAAAAACAATGGAAACTGATGGACCAAAACACGTGCATCCTTTCATGCTGGTGCTATGCTACGGATGAAATACTATGTACAATGTGAGCACTAAGTATTCATTTTTATCTTCTGTATTAACACATGGTTATACCAGACCTCCTCATCCACTGCAGCAGAGTTATGGAAACAACAGCCTGCTACACACAACAGCCTGTGATTTCCAGCTCACTTATGCTACTTCTCAAACTCATTTTATTCTGGCTGGAGGATATGAAACTGTGGAAGAATAGAGGGAGATGAGAAGGGACAAAATGACACTCAGGGAATGTGCTTTGGAGTGGAGAGAACTTGTTTTATCATGGCCAAACTGAGTTATGGAACCCAGCTAAAAGAACGAGGCTGGGGCAGAATG